>NC_069501.1:802757908-802765408 GCF_027579735.1 Bombina bombina | reverse complement strand
TACCTAGGTTTAGTTTTTAAAAAATACCACCAAGGGTACCATGCAAATTTAATGATAAGTCATTTGGAAAGTTGTTAAAAATATTATGCCCTATCTGAATCATGAAAGTTTTATTTTGACTATACCGTCCCTTTAAGTGAATATTTACATGATACACATGAGCTAAATGTATAAATTTTGTTACTAACATATTTAATAGCAAGAAATATTTAGTAAGTCCAGAGCATTGGTGAATTGGCCATCATTCCATTCTTTACTGGTTGCCATAGGAAAATCATGAGGAAGCAAAGTAAAATAGTTTTGATTACATTAAAATACTTCCAACAAGATAACAAGAAGGTGCTCCCATGGTATAGTATTTCAAGTAATTTCTGTAAGAGCTAATCTTGGTGTATTGCAACCACTGTGGGCGCCTTTGTACATTTGGTACCATTTCTTTATGGATCCTATGTGGTGACTTTATCCTGACAAGATTAGTCTAGGCTAGATCAACCTTCAATGTGTTATACAAGATGTCAAAGTTGCATGGAGTTAGTGGAGTGCTTTCCGTATATAGAGCGTTATGCCCTGATACAGCTCTGTGTCTGAGCAAAAGAGCAGGTAGGAATGATTTAAGATTTATTATTTATAATTTAACGATTTGTATGGGTATATAAAAGGCTAAACCTTACATTCGGCTAGATTTAGAGTTCTGCGGCCAAAGGGGTGTGTTAGCTACGCGTGCTTTTTTTCTCCCGCACCTTTTAAATACCGCTGGTATTTAGAGTTCACAGAAGGGCTGCGTTAGGCTCCAAAAAGGGAGCGTATAGCATATTTACCGCCACTGCAACTCTCGATACCAGCGGTGGTTACGGACGCGTCCAGCTTCAAAAACGTGCTCGTGCACGATTCCCCCATAGGAAACAATGGGGCTGTTTGAGCTGAAAAAAAACCTAACACCTGCAAAAAAGCAGCGTTCAGCTCCTAACGCAGCTACATTGTTTCCTATGGGGAAACACTTCCTACGTCTGCACCTAACACCCTAACATGTACCCCGAGTCTAAACACCCCTAACCTTACACTTATTAACCCCTAATCTGCCGCCCCCGCTATTGCTGACCCCTGCATATTATTATTAACCCCTAATCTGCCGCTCCGTACACCGCCGCCAGCTACGTTATCCCTATGTACCCCTAACATCGCCGACCACTATGTTATATTTATTAACCCCTAATCTGCCGCCCCCGCTATCGCTGACCCCTGCATATTATTATTAACCCCTAATCTGCCGCTCCGTACACCGCCGCCAGCTACGTTATCCCTATGTACCCCTAACATCGCCGACCACTATGTTATATTTATTAACCCCTAATCTGCCGCCCCCGCTATCGCTGACCCCTGCATATTATTATTAACAGTGGGTAGGAGAGTGACGTCGCTACAGCCTGAAGGGGGTGTGTGCGCTGCTATCCAATTGCAGCCCCAGGAAATCGGCAAAAGAAAAGAGAAGCACTGTTGGCGTGGTGCCAGCTAGAAATGCGGATCAAGCCCAATCCAAATAGTAGAAGGTAGAGGGAAGCAGCACTCTTACTCCATAGTCCTTAAAATCCAATAGGTTTATTTCAAAAAATGTTTAAAACACGTAGAAAAGTAGACAAGCACAGCACAATACAAATGCAAGCTATACAGGTGGAGGGGGGGGGAGCAAATCCTTACATGTTTCGTGCTATGCAGCACTTAATCATAGGATAGCTCACCACCTGTGCAGCACACCTTTAAAGGAGCAATGGCCAATCATTCAAAGCCATAGTATACCCAAAATGAATGTCTTAAAGGCATACTGCACAGGTGTGAGAAGAAATGGTGTAACATAATAATACAGAAAAAGTACTTATTACATAAGAAGTACAGAAATGAAAATAAAAATAAAAATAAAAATGAATGTAAAAAACACATCAATAAATCATGTTACACAAGATCCGAATTAGTCTCAAAAAGAAAAATAATATAATTGTAATTGTAAATCTGATTATAGATCTAAGACAGATGAGATATAGTAATGAAAGATATATATCTATATCATCATATACACAAGGCAAGACAAAAATGTTTTCAAAGGCAATAAAGTACAAGTCAAATGAAATATACAACTTTTGATAAAACCTTAGAAAAAGTGGTATTGATTTTTCAAAATGTCATGCACTGATTGTGTTCATATTCACATTACCATGTTAACAGTGGGATTGAAAAAACTGAACATAACTTATGTTTTCAGAAATCAGAATTTTGGAGTCTGATATACATATGTTATAAGTGTATTATAAAACTGTCAAAATTTTTTTCATATTTTTTCATATATTATTATTAACCCCTAATCTGCAGCTCCGTACACCGCCGCCAGCTACGTTATCCCTATGTACCCCTAAAATCGCCGACCACTATGTTATATTTATTAACCCCTAATCTGCCGCCCCCGCTATCGCTGACACCTGCATATTATTATTAACCCCTAATCTGCCGCTCCGTACACCGCCGCAACATACATTATAGTTATGTACCCGTAATCTGCTGCCCCTAACACCGCCGACCGCTATATTATATTTATTAACCCCTAATCTGCCCCCCACAACGTCGCCGCCAGCTACCTACAATAATTAACCCCTAATCTGCCGACCGGAGCTCACCGCTACTATAATAAATGTATTAACCCCTAAAGCTAAGTCTAACCCTAACACTAACACCCCCCTAAATTAAATATAATTTAAATCTAACTAAATAATTTAACTCTTATTAAATAAATTATTCCTATTTAAAGCTAAATACTTACCTGTAAAATAAACCCTAATATAGCTACAATATAAATTATAATTATATTGTAGCTATTTTAGGATTAATATTTATTTTACAGGCAACTTTGTATTTATTTTAACCAGGTACAATAGCTATTAAATAGTTAATAACTATTTAATAGTTACCTAGTTAAAATAATTACAAAATTACCTGTAAAATAAATCCTAACCTAAGTTACAATTAAACCTAACACTACACTATCAATAAATAAATTAAATACAATACCTACAATTATCTACAATTAAACCTAACACTACACTATCAATAAAGTAATTAAATACAATATCTACAAATAAATACAATGAAATAAACTAACTAAAGTACAAAAAATAAAAAAGAACTAAGTTACAAAAAATAAAAAAATATTTACAAACATTAGAAAAATATTACAACAATTTTAAACTAATTACACCTACTCTAAGCCCCCTAATAAAATAACAAAGACCCCCAAAATAAAAAAATGCCCTACCCTATTCTAAATTAAAAAAGTTCAAAGCTCTTTTACCTTACCAGCCCTGAAAAGGGCCCTTTGCGGGGCATGCCCCAAAGAATTCAGCTCTTTTGCCTGTAAAAAAAACACATATAATACCCCCCCCAACATTACAACCCACCACCCACATACCCCTAATCTAACCCAAACCCCCCTTAAATAAACCTAACACTAAGCCCTTGAAGATCTTCCTACCTTATCTTCACCTCGCCGGGTATCACACCGATCCGTCCTGGCTCCGATGTCTTGATCCAAGCCCAAGCGGGGGGCTGAAGATGTCCATGATCCGGATTAAGTCTTCATCCAAGCGGGAGCTGAAGAGGTCCATGATGCGGCTGAAGTCTTCTATCAACGGCATCTTCAATCTTCTTTCTTCCGGAGCCATCATCTTCCAGCCGACGCGGATCCAACCTCTTCTACCGACGCCTACTCGCCGAATGACGGTTCCTTTAAATGACGTCATCCAAGATGGCGTCCGTCGAATTCCGATTGGCTGATAGGATTCTATCAGCCAATCGGAATTAAGGTAGGAAAATTCTGATTGGCTGATGGAATCAGCCAATCAGAATCAAGTTCAATCCAATTGGCTGATCCGATCAGTTCTTTTTTATTTTTTGTACTTTAGTTAGTTTATTTAAATGTATTTATTTGTAGGTATTGTATTTAATTAATTTATTGATAGTGTAGTGTTAGGTTTAATTGTAGGTAATTGTAGGTATTTTATTTAATTTATTGCTAGTGTAGTGTTAGGTTTAATTGTAACTTAGGTTTGGATTTATTTTACAGGTAATTTTGTAATTATTTTAACTAGGTAACTATTAAATTGTCATTAACTATTTAATAGCTATTGTACCTGGTTAAAATAATTACAAAGTTACCTGTAAAATAAATATTAATCCTAAAATAGCTACAATATAATTATTAGTTATATTGTAGCTATATTAGGATTTATTTTACAGGTAAGTATTTAGCTTTAAATAGTAATAATTTATTTAATAAGAGTTAATTTATTTTGTTAGATAAAAATTATATTTAACTTAGGGGGGTGTTAGGGTTAGAATTAGCTTTAGGGGTTAAAAAATTTATTATAGTAGCGGTGAGCTCCGGTCGGCAGATTAGGGGTTAATGCTTGAAGTTGGGTGTCGGCGATGTTAGGGAGGGCAGATTAGGGGTTAATCCTATTATTATAGGGTTATTGAGGCGGGAGTGAGGCGGATTAGGGGTTAATAACTTTATTATAGTAGCGGTGCAGTCCGCTCGGCAGATTAGGGGTTAATAAGTGTAGGTAGGTGGCGGCGACGTTGGGGGGGGCAGATTAGGGGTTAATAAATATAATGTAGGTGTCGGCGGTATTAGGGGCAGCAGATTAGGGGTACATAGGGATAACGTAGCTGGCGGCAGTGTACGGAGCGGCAGATTAGGGGTTAAAAAATGTAATAGAGTGGCGGCGATGTGGGGGGACCTCGGTTTAGGGGTACATAGGTAGTTTATGGGTGTTAGTGTACTTTAGAGCACAGTAGTTAAGAGCTTTATAAACCGGCGTTAGCCCAGAAAGCTCTTAACTCCTGTTATTTTTCTGCGGCTGGAGTTTTGTCGTTAGATTTCTAACGCTCACTTCAGCCACGACTCTAAATACCGGCGTTAGAAAGATCCCATTGAAAAGATAGGATACGCAAATGGCGTAGGGGGATCTGCGGTATGGAAAAGTCGCGGCTGTAAAGTGAGCGTTAGACCCTTTCCTGACTGACTCCAAATACCAGAGGGCGGTAAAAACCAGCGTTAGGAGCCTCTAACGCTGGTTTTGACGGCTACCGCCCAACTCTAAATCTAGCCGATTGTTTGCTTGTTTAGCCTATACTAAAACAATTCACTATCAAAGTCGAATTTATTAAAAATAGACAGGCTAGACTTATTTCCATTGATGTGGTAAAGTTTGGAAACTGATGATAAAAATGTTTATCTCCATTAAGGTCTAAGGAGATTTTTTATGTTACCACCATTTCCAAACTTTACCACCTCAATTGAAACTAAGCCTCTATTTGCTGATTTGGCATTATACATTATGTACAGTAAAGTGTGCTAGTTTGGAAGGGGTTCACCTCAATGGTCACTGAAATATCTTATAACTAAGGGCACTGAATGGGGTTGTATTTTTTTGCCTTTCAAAAAAACCCATCCCTGTTCAGTGCCCTTTGTTATTAGATTTCTATGACCTCTGAGGTAAATCTCTTCAAAAGTACCACGTTACTGTACATAATATCAAGACAGCCAAACAGAGGCCAAGCTTCCTTTGTTTTAGTAAAGTTTGGTGATTTTTTTTTTTTTTTTTATGCTACCACCAATTTCCAGTTTACAAACGTAACTAACTCAATGGAAACAAGGCCAGAGTCTGCAGACAGTCTAGCCTGTCTATTTTTAATAAATCTTACTTTGTAATTTTTCATGAAATAAAGAAAATGTATCATAATCTGCTGATTTATGTATGTTTGTTATACCTTTTTAGAATGAATGCAATCTTAAAGGGACAGTCTACTCCAGAATTGTTATTGTTTAAAAAGATAGATAATCCCTTTATTACCCATTCCCCTGTTTTGCATAACTAACATGGTTATATTAATATAGTTTTTACCTCTGTGATTACCTTGTATCTAAGCCTTTGCAGACTGCCCCCTTATTTCAGTTGTTTTGCAAGACTTGCATTTAGCCAATCAGTGCCCTCTCACTTGTAAATCCACGGGCGTCGCCACAATGTTATCTGTAGGGCACACATGAACTTATGCCCTCTAGCTGTAAAAAACTGACAAATGCTTTGAAATAAGGGGCAGCCTTCAAGATTTTAGAAATTAGCATATGTGACTACCTAGGTTTAGCTTTCAACAAAGAATACCAAGAAAACAAAGCAAATTTGATGATAAAAGTGAATTGGAAAGTTGTTTAAAATTGCATTCCCTATATAAATCATAAAAGTTTAATTTTGACTAGACTAGTCTTCATTAAATAAGCAACAAATGAATTGGCCAAAAAAATATGAATCAGATTTTTTCATGAAAGAGAACTACAGGAAGTAGCTGGGCGGATCCGGTGCTCCTTTTTGTTTTTCTGTGCTATTTGACTATTGCTGGGGCCATACAGTGCAGCACGGATCACGGAGCGAAGAACTTGCTCAGGACTGGAGGGCAATCCCCACCCACACATACCCACGCATCATCCAATTACGTTGGGCTTCAGACTGACTGAGAATACGGCACACGCCACACAGCAGAAGGAGAGTGCTGGAGTTGGGTGCCTTTTATACCAAGACAGAAAAAGCACTCCAAGAGGCCAACCATCAACCAATAGGAAGTGTAAGGGATCTATTCACCACCAGAAACACATCCCTGCATACTCCAGAAGGCTAACGAATACTATAAGAGGCACCACAGCTGGATACAAGGAGGAAATTCAACCATCTATATATACCCCCAGTGCGGCATACTTACCTCATTCGATTGGGGTAATATCTGGTAAGGGTATTATATACCATCTATAACTACATATCTACTATAGCTGGAGATCTACTACGGACTATATACATTCTTAGGACTTATATGAACATTGTTTTATAGTTCATATATTTTATATATAATTTTTATTTTTATTGTCCTTTTTTCTATTTTTATTTATTTTTACATGCATATTCCTTTACATACCCTAAAAGTTTAATGGATATATAGGCGCTGTATCTATCCTTAAATACACATTTACTCTTACTGTCTAGGGTTCCACATCCCTTCCAGTACTTGTCCTATATAGCTGCCACTATATCCTACTCATTTTTTGACTAGCGCCTACTCTAGAGTATCACTTGTATCAACTCAGTACACTGATATATATATATATATATATATATATATATATATATACACACACACCTTTTCATCAAAGGGACAGTATACACCAATTTTTATTAAACTGCATGTAATAGACAGGGCTATAAAGATACAGATCTAAAAATCCAGTACAAAACCTTTTCAAATGTTACTTAGAAGCTCCCAGTTTAGCACTGTTGATGAGGTTGGGACACCCACTGAAACAGGTAGAGAACGCAGAAAGAGCAGACCCTCCTCTGCATATGAAGAGACCCATTAAAGAAATAGATCAAGCAAGAATCTGTAGACTTGACTTGAAAATCAGACTCAGAA
>NC_069501.1:802710408-802752908 GCF_027579735.1 Bombina bombina | reverse complement strand
TATAGCGTGTATAATATTTCACCTTGGGGTTCTCAAAGGGCTTCATGAGTTCATGCTCATACCATGCCATAAAAATATTAGCGTAAGTGGGTGCCACGTTCGAACCCATGGCAGTCCCTGAAATTTGTAAATAATAACTTTCCTCGAACTTAAAGTAATTTTTATCCAGACAAAATGATAACAGTGTGCAAAGGAATTCAATGGATGGTCCAAGGTAATTGACATTACCTGTCACCATGGACCTGACAGCCTCCACCCCATCCGCATGGGGAATCACCGTGTAGAGGCTGTCAACATCCATGGTGACCAGGATGTCATCCTGTTGAAGATCAGAGTAATCTTTCAGGATTTTCAGAAGACTCGGTGAGTCCTGCAAATAAGCATCTGTATTCTTAACCACACTCTGAAGATGTGAGTCTATGTAGATGGCTATATTGGTAAGTACAGACCCCCGGGCAGATACAATAGGCCTGCCCGGTGGGTTCACCAAGGTCTTATGGACCTTTGGAAGAAGATATAATGCAGGCACAACCGGATAGTCAGTGGTAAGAAATGCATATTCCTTTTCACTCAGATGGCCAGCCATAAGACCATTTTGGAGGAAGGAATCAATGATAGACTTGTAGATAGATGTAGGGTTACTTTTTAATTTGACATAAGTATTTACATCGGCCAGTTGTCTAAGAGCCTCCTGTCGATAGTCAGTGTAGTCAAGAATAACTATAGACCCCCCCTTATCCGCTGGGCGGATGATGATTGAGGTGTCATTACCTAGTTCAATGAGAGCCTTTTGCTCAGCTAGCGTTAAATTAGAATATAAGCGTGTGGGAGTATTTTCCGTCAAATTACTGGTCAGTACCCTCGTATAGCTCCTAATTGAAGTGTGTGTGTTAGGAGGCTCAAACGTAGATTTTTTCTTAAAGCCTTCACTCTGTGGGGTCTGTTCTCTGAAATGATCCTTTAGCTTAAGTTGGCACTGAAATCTGTGAATATCAACAAGTTGTTCAAATTTATCTGATTTTGGGGTAGGAATAAACGACAATCCATGATTAAGCAGAGACCGTTCAGCATTACTGAGTGGTCTACTACTAAGATTGAATATAACATCTATTTCTTGCGATTCTGTTTTAGATTTTGATTTGTGCCCCCCCCCCCGCCTGGTTTTACATTTTTTTGCCCTCTTTTGTCTTGGGGCATTGGTGGGGGTTTCGCAGTAGAGCGAGTGCTCACCCCTAAAAAATGTTCAGATTGATTGATTTGTGCAGGGGTGTGATCATTGCTAGTACTGACCTCAGTACCAGAGGAATCACCCCCTCTGCTGTCTACAATACTTAGTGTATTTCTAGATCTAAGATTTCTACGCCGTCTATATGTGCCATCCTCTTTACCATATAGCCATCTATATACCCTCCTTTCTCTATAATCATTCTCAACATTATTGAGTTTCTTATTTTTGAAATTAATCAAGTCAGTACGATACTTATTTACAAGGCCATCAAGTTTAGTGACCCACTCCTGGCTAGTATCATTAGTCAGAATGTGGATGCTCTGCTCTTTGATGGTGTCCAATTCCGCCTTGATTTTTGCCCCTAATCTGGTCACTTCCTCGATCACTAAAAGGATCAAGTCATAAGAGCATTTATTTAATATTGAACACCACCTTTTACAGAACTCCACATTCTGCCTACCCAGGGTCGGTATATTTTTAACATGAAAACCCCTGGGAATAAATTTTTTCCTAAAGTAACTAGAAAGAAAAACAGCGTGTAAATGGTAATCTATTTCTTTTCTACGCAAATTAAGCATTCTATGATAAACATTAATAGGTGTCTCACCACCCAGCTCACTCAGGTCCTCAGGAATGAGAATTCTGTCCGCATCTTCATCTGTAAATGCTAAAGGATCCGTGTTGAAATCATCATCCAGCTGAGAATATTCAGGTATGCTAGCAGCCTCAGCCATCATCAGTATAGGGGTAAATGTAAAAACAAAATGATTACTCCAAGAGCATCAACAGGAAAGTAAGCGTGTGATACCAAAGCAAAGTCCACTGGATACAGTGTATAGATAATGGGAGTGCTTAATCCCTAATGCCAAAAGCCAATGCACAGTTCCTTGAGGGGAAAGCACAATCTCACCACTTGTTTGAATGCCACGGTGCTCTGCTGAAAATAATCCACAATGTCCACAAAATGCAGGCACTCACTGGTCTTAGTAAAATATAACAATTTATTTAGAAATCATTAAAAAGACATAACGTTTGGGCACCAATACGTGCCTTTGTCAAATGTCAGAATGTAACAAAACGAATATGCAGCACACTTAAAATCAATATGACACACATTTAAAATCATACCCCTTTTAAAGATGTGAGCAAACTAATTACTGCCATGCCTCCACTCGCGTCTTCCCATCCATGGCAATGACGTCACGTACGCACGCTGCGTGCCTAGCGTGATGACGCATGGCACGGCGTTGCCATAGCGACGTCGGATAGCCACACGCGTCAGAGTAGGGAGTGACTTAATCACGCATACAGATTACTGTCAGGGATGTCCGTGTGTACTTGTTGCTAATAGCAACCAAAACAATCCACAATATGTATAGCGTGTTTAATATTTTGACATAGCGGTTTACAGACATAGTATTAGTGATTATCACTAATACTATGTCTGTAAACCGCTATGTCAAAATATTAAACACGCTATACATATTGTGGATTGTTTTGGTTGCTATTAGCAACAAGTACACACGGACATCCCTGACAGTAATCTGTATGCGTGATTAAGTCACTCCCTACTCTGACGCGTGTGGCTATCCGACGTCGCTATGGCAACGCCGTGCCATGCGTCATCACGCTAGGCACGCTAGGCACGCAGCGTGCGTACGTGACGTCATTGCCATGGATGGGAAGACGCAAGTGGAGGCATGGCAGTAATTAGTTTGCTCACATATTTAAAAGGGGTATGATTTTAAATGTGTGTCATATTGATTTTAAGTGTGCTGCATATTCGTTTTGTTACATTCTGACATTTGACAAAGGCACGTATTGGTGCCGAAACGTTGTCTTTTTAATGATTTCTAAATAAATTGTTATATTTTACTAAGACCAGTGAGTGCCTGCATTTTGTGGACATTGTGGATTATTTTCAGCAGAGCACCGTGGCATTCAAACAAGTGGTGAGATTGTGCTTTCCCCTCAAGGAACTGTGCATTGGCTTTTGGCATTAGGGATTAAGCACTCCCATTATCTATACACTGTATCCAGTGGACTTTGCTTTGGTATCACACGCTTACTATCCTGTTGATGCTCTTGGAGTAATCATTTTGTTTTTACATTTACCCCTATACTGATGATGGCTGAGGCTGCTGGCATACCTGAATATTCTCAGCTGGATGATGATTTCAACACGGATCCTTTAGCATTTACAGATGAAGACGCGGACAGAATTCTCATTCCTGAGGACCTGAGTGAGCTGGGTGGTGAGACACCTATTAATGTTTATCATAGAATGCTTAATTTGCGTAGAAAAGAAATAGATTACCATTTACACGCTGTTTTTCTTTCTAGTTACTTTAGGAAAAAATTCATTCCCAGGGGTTTTCGTGTTAAAAATATACCGACCCTGGGTAGGCAGAATGGGGAGTTCTGTAAAAGGTGGTGTTCAATATTAAATAAATGCTCTTATGACTTGATCCTTTTAGTGATCGAGGAAGTGACCAGATTAGGGGCAAAAATCAAGGCGGAATTGGACACCATCAAAGAGCAGAGCATCCACATTCTGACTAATGATACTAGCCAGGAGTGGGTCACTAAACTTGATGGCCTTGTAAATAAGTATCGTACTGACTTGATTAATTTCAAAAATAAGAAACTCAATAATGTTGAGAATGATTATAGAGAAAGGAGGGTATATAGATGGCTATATGGTAAAGAGGATGGCACATATAGACGGCGTAGAAATCTTAGATCTAGAAATACACTAAGTATTGTAGACAGCAGTGGGGGTGATTCCTCTGGTACTGAGGTCAGTACTAGCAATGATCACACCCCTGCACAAATCAATCAATCTGAACATTTTTTAGGGGTGAGCACTCGCTCTACTGCGAAACCCCCACCAATGCCCCAAGACAAAAGAGGGCAAAAAAATGTAAAACCAGGCGGGGGGGGGGGCACAAGTCAAAATCTAAAACAGAATCGCAAGAAATAGATGTTATATTCAATCTTAGTAGTAGACCACTCAGTAATGCTGAACGGTCTCTGCTTAATCATGGATTGTCGTTTATTCCTACCCCAAAATCAGATAAATTTGAACAACTTGTTGATATTCACAGATTTCAGCGCCAACTTAAGCTAAAGGATCATTTCAGAGAACAGACCCCACAGAGTGAAGGCTTTAAGAAAAAATCTACGTTTGAGCCTCCTAACACACACACTTCAATTAGGAGCTATACGAGGGTACTGACCAGTAATTTGACGGAAAATACTCCCACACGCTTATATTCTAATTTAACGCTAGCTGAGCAAAAGGCTCTCATTGAACTAGGTAATGACACCTCAATCATCATCCGCCCAGCGGATAAGGGGGGGTCTATAGTTATTCTTGACTACACTGACTATCGACAGGAGGCTCTTAGACAACTGGCCAATGTAAATACTTATGTCAAATTAAAAAGTAACCCTACATCTATCTACAAGTCTATCATTGATTCCTTCCTCCAAAATGGTCTTATGGCTGGCCATCTGAGTGAAAAGGAATATGCATTTCTTACCACTGACTATCCGGTTGTGCCTGCATTATATCTTCTTCCAAAGGTCCATAAGACCTTGGTGAATCCACCGGGCAGGCCTATTGTATCTGCCCGGGGGTCTGTACTTACCAATATAGCCATCTACATAGACTCACATCTTCAGAGTGTGGTTAAGAATACAGATGCTTATTTGCAGGACTCACCGAGTCTTCTGAAAATCCTGAAAGATTACTCTGATCTTCAACAGGATGACATCCTGGTCACCATGGATGTTGACAGCCTCTACACGGTGATTCCCCATGCGGATGGGGTGGAGGCTGTCAGGTCCATGGTAACAGGTAATGTCAATTACCTTGGACCATCCATTGAATTCCTTTGCACACTGTTATCATTTTGTCTGGATAAAAATTACTTTAAGTTCGAGGAAAGTTATTATTTACAAATTTCAGGGACTGCCATGGGTTCGAACGTGGCACCCACTTATGCTAATATTTTTATGGCATGGTATGAGCATGAACTCATGAAGCCCTTTGAGAACCCCAAGGTGAAATACTATACACACTATATTGATGACGTGTTCCTCATCTGGAGGGGTAGTGAAGCATCTTTGCGTGAGTGGGTGACACGTTTGAACCTCATGGAGTCTCCTATACGTTTTAAACTTGAATATGATTTAAGTTGTGTACATTTTCTTGATTTAAATGTGTTCAAGGTGGATGAATCAGGCAAATTGCGGTTTGGTACATCCTTGTACACTAAACCCACGGACCGCAACTCGTTATTAGATGCCAGAAGCTTCCACCCTGCACACCAAAAACAAGGTGTCATCACTTCCCAGCTCACCAGAGTCCTGAGAAATAACAGTGATCTATCACTACGTACCACTCAGTTGGAGGAGATGGGCAAAAAATTGAGCAACAGAGGGTATGTCAGGGCCGAAATTATTAAAACACAAGAAAGGCTATGTATGGATGGCCCCAAAGAACAGAGTAAAGCTAAACACGAACAACTCAACCTGGTTACCACCTATACACCTGGTAATGAAAAGTTGACAGGAGCAGTGCGTAAACACTGGCCGGTCGTGGAGACTGATCCAACGCTAACTTTTCGGAACATGCCACCTCCGAGATTGGTCTATCGCAGAGCTAAAAATCTCAGGGACCATTTAGTAAAATCGGATCCTATCAAACACTATCATAAGGAATCATGGCTTAAAACCTCTAAAATGGGGTGCTTTCCCTGTGGTAATTGCACCACATGTAATAGCATGACTCGGAGTAATTCGTTCCAGCACCCACATTCAAACAAGAGGTACAAGATAAACCATCGTCTGAGTTGCATGAGTAACTATGTAATATACATATTGATTTGCCCTTGTTCCAGTGTATATGTGGGTAAGACGATTACCCCCTTCCGTGATAGGATGGCGAACCATCGGTGTGCAATTCGTGCTGCATTGAAATCTGGCGAATCAGATCAGCCAGTGGCACGCCACTGTGTGGCATTGAAACACTCCGTGTCAAGTATTAGGTCCATGTTAATTGACCACGTCCCCCCCATACCACAAGGGGGTGATAGGGCTAACAGACTGCTCCAACTTGAAAGCAGATGGATCCACAGGTTGGACACATTGGTCCCTAAAGGCCTCAACACCTCACTGGACTTTAGTCCATTCTATTAACACCATACTGAAGATTTATTGCCTGGACATATCTAAATGATAGCTCACTACTCACTAAAAAGTTTCTATCTGTACCCCAGGGTGGCATGATGCTACAATGTATTTAGATAATTATGTTGCTTAATGCACCTACTGATGATCGGCACCAGGGGTTACAAACGTAATAATGATACAGCTAATAGTGATAGTTTTCGCTTATCTTCATCTGTAATTTGTATCATGTATTGTATTGACAAAGTGTTTGTTTCTTTTATGCTCTTGCCTTTACTGTCTAGTCTGGCATTTCGTGCCTATTCTATAAGGATGGCCCTTAGATTGGCCTCCTTCTTTTTCTGAGCTTGACAGTTTTTCCGCATATAGAAATGACACATTTGGATCTATCATCCAACAGACTATGTTCTAATATGCCATTTAATAATACGTTTCTAACATCACTAATACTATGTCTGTAAACCGCTATGTCAAAATATTAAACACGCTATACATATTGTGGATTGTTTTGGTTGCTATTAGCAACAAGTACACACGGACATCCCTGACAGTAATCTGTATGCGTGATTAAGTCACTCCCTACTCTGATGCGTGTGGCTATCCGACGTCGCTATGGCAACACCGTGCCATGCGTCATCACGCTAGGCACGCAGCGTGCGTACGTGACGTCATTGCCATGGATGGGAAGACGCGAGTGGAGGCATGGCAGTAATTAGTTTGCTCACATCTTTAAAAGGGGTATGATTTTAAATGTGTGTCATATTGATTTTAAGTGTGCTGCATATTCGTTTTGTTACATTCTGACATTTGACAAAGGCACGTATTGGTGCTGAAACGTTATGTCTTTTTAATGATTTCTAAATAAATTGTAATATTTTACTAAGACTAGTGAGTGCCTGCATTTTGTGGACATTGTGGATTATTTTCAGCAGAGCACCGTGGCATTCAAACAAGTGGTGAGATTGTGCTTTCCCCTCAAGGAACTATATATATATATATATATATATATATATATATATATATATATATATATATATATATATATATATATATATATATTCTGTGTGTGTATATATATATATATATATATATATATATATATACTGTGTGTGTGTGTATATATATTTATATATATATATATATATATATATATATATATATTCTGTGTATATATATATATATATATATATATATATATATATATATATATATATATATATATACACACATCACATTAAAAATTGTTAATCTGTTATTTTATCTAGTGAGTGTGGTATGTTTGTGTTTTGTGGTAAATTGAATTTTACCCCTGAATTTTCTGGATTATTTACTACAAATAATCACTGTCTGAGTCCTAAAAGTAGAGCTCCTAAATATTCTTACTGCCTTCTAATTTAAAACACATTTGTTGACCCCTGGATTACATATAATCTACACTCCAATTTTTCCTTTGAGAGCAACATCATATTATATTTAAAAATATAGTTAACAAAAAAAAATTATGTAGTGGAAAAAAGACCAACATTTTATATTTTCTTCCAGTGCTGCTAAGGTTGTTTATGAGCTTGCATGCTGCTAGTTTTAATATTGCTATTGTTTACCCAAAACTGTGTTTAACTCCAACAAAATGTTAAGCACATAGTCAAAGTAATCTCCAGAAAAGCAATACACTAATGGTTTGTCAGTAAACATATCCTATGAGCCCATCTGGGTCTGCACAGATGTGTATTGCTGTCTCAGAACTAGCATTGACTATGTGTTTAACTTTTTTGCAAGAGGCTAACACACTTCTGTGCAAGCACTAGTGCAATACTAAAATGCCCTAGCAAACTGTCACATTTTATGTCCATTTAAATAGGTTTTTCTTTAGATTTTTTAAATTCAGATACAACATCATACACAAGCACATTTTAAAATACAAGTTAAATATTTGTTTTATTGATAAATGTATTACAGGAAAAATGTAATAAAGGAAGTGAATAATATACACACAATCACACACACACACACACATAGAAATGTGTGTGTGTAATTGTGTGTATATTATTCGCATATATATATTTAAATATACTCAATGTAAATATTTGCATAGGAAATTAGTACATCTAGGCAAGTATCCCCGCTTGCTTTCCCCCAGAAATTCTTAATATGCAATGTTTCCAATGCACAAGAGAATTGTGGGTAAGATATGCAAATTAGGTATGCAAATTCTCAGTTTTTTTGCTTCAAAAATACTGTTTTGACACAGCGATCCTTTTAAACAGGAATATGACAGCAAACCAGAAATCACTCTCTAGACAACCCTGTTTCGTTCTTTTTGGAACTCATCAGTAGGAGATAGATTTCTGGTTGCTGCATTGGAAAAGCTATTTTCATGGTTAAACCAAAATTCATTAAAATTATGGGGGGAGATAAAAAACTGAAATTAAAATCCTCCATGTCTCAAAATTAAATCAATGTAAATATTTGCATAGGAAATTAGTACATCTAGGCAAGTATCCCCGCTTGCTTTCCCCCAGAAATTCTTAATATGCAATGTTTCCAATGCACAAGAGAATTGTGGGTAAGATATGCAAATTAGGTATGCAAATTCTCAGTTTTTTTGCTTCAAAAATACTGTTTTGACACAGCGATCCTTTTAAACAGGAATATGACAGCAAACCAGAAATCACTCACTAGACAAGCCTGTTTCGTTCTTTTTGGAACTCATCAGTAGGAGATAGATTTCTGGTTGCTGCATTGGAAAAGCTATTTTCATGGTTAAACCAAAATTCATTAAAATTATGGGGGGAGATAAAAAACTGAAATTAAAATCCTCCATGTCTCAAAATTAAATCAATGTAAATATTTGCATAGGAAATTAGTACATCTAGGCAAGTATCCCCGCTTGCTTTCCCCCAGAAATTCTTAATATGCAATGTTTCCAATGCACAAGAGAATTGTGGGTAAGATATGCAAATTAGGTATGCAAATTCTCAGTTTTTTTGCTTCAAAAATACTGTTTTGACACAGCGATCCTTTTAAACAGGAATATGACAGCAAACCAGAAATCACTCACTAGACAAGCCTGTTTCGTTCTTTTTGGAACTCATCAGTAGGAGATAGATTTCTGGTTGCTGCATTGGAAAAGCTATTTTCATGGTTAAACCAAAATTCATTAAAATTATGGGGGGGAGATAAAAAACTGAAATTAAAATCCTCCATGTCTCAAAATTAAATCAATGTAAATATTTGCATAGGAAATTAGTGCATCTAGGCAAGTATCCCCACTTGCTTTGCCCCAGAAATTCTTAATATGCAATGTTTCCAATGCACAAGAGAATTGTGGGTAAGATACGCAAATTAGGTATGCAAATTCTCAGTTTTTTTGCTTCAAAAATACTGTCTTTTTCTCTTTATCTTTGCGGTGATAGCTAGGGACCATCACTCCTGGGATGTTACGTTTTTTGGCGCTGAAGTAGACCCCAGTCTTTCACAGAAATTTAGAGTTTTAAATGTTATAAAGGATATTAATATAAGTGTTAGTTGTGCAAAGCTGGGGAATGGGTAGTAAAGGCGTTAGCTATCTTTTTAAACAATAACAATATTGGTGTTGATTGTTTTAACTTTCTACCCATAAATCACTTCTTTCAATGGTTCAATACACATTGGTCAAGAAGTATATTACACTTTTGGCCTTTTGCTGGATGATGCTTCCTTTTCCTTTTTGTTTACAGACTGAGAGAAAGTTTCTAGTTCGATTCATTGGTTTTTTTTTTTTAGTTTTTCCTTGTACAAAATTATTTTACTAATCAGTGTCTCCTGACCATAAACACTATATATAAAGGGGTTGATCACAATCTTTCTTTTTTATGGAAAGCATGTTCTTTGGGTGGTCACAATTTATTATTATTATTATTATTATTGGTTATTTGCAGAGTGCCAACAGATTATGCAGCGCTAAAAACAAAGGGGGAGTACAACAAAACAATTATACGGATCAAATGGGTAGAGGGCCCTGCCAAGAGTTGCATTATTGTAATCAGCTCTTAAGAAGGTGATCTACAAACAGCTGGACTCTTAGGCTTACATGCTAAGGGGGTTCAGGGGATAGCAGTGGAGGAGTGGAACTGGTATAAAATAAGGTTAGCATAGGTTGTGTGCATTCCTGAACAGTAGAGTCTTTAGGGAGCGCTTGAAGATTTCAAAACTAGGGGAGAGTCTTGTGGAGCGAGGCAGAGAGTTCCACAAGATGGGCGACAGTCTGGAGAAGTCCTGTAAACAGAGGTTACCAGAGAGGAGGAGAGTAGGAGGTCATCAGCAGATCGAAGGGGACGGGAGGTAGAGTATCTGGAGACAAGGTCTGAGATATAGGGGGGAGCAGTGCAGTTGAGGGCTTTGTATGTCAGAGTGAGAATTTTGTGTTTGATCCTAGAGGCAAGAGGAAGCCAGTGAAGGGATTGGCAGAGAGGTGCAGCAGATGGAGAGCAACGTGTAAGGAAGATGAGTCTGGCAGAGGCATTCATTATGGATTGTAATGGAGTTAGGCGGCAGGTGGGGAGACCAGAGAGTACACAATCCAAAATGCATTCAGCTGCTAAAAACCCACAACTGTGAATGCTTTTTTTTTCAGTCAAAAAGTTTCTAAAAACCGGTTTGTAAAGTACTTGTTATCAGTATTGAAACTGGGAATCCAACCAAAACTGACATACAATGTAAAATGGACATTTCACATGTCATTGGGTTACATTAAATTGTTTTAATTAACCCCTTTACATGTGTGAGATCAACCTATTTTAATCTGAATCAGTTCTTATAATTTCTGAATAGCATTTGTATATGGGAATGATGGCTATACTGGACCTGTTGGCTCAATGATTAGGTTATCTTAAAAGCATTTTTTTTTCTCATTGATTGAGAGCACCATTTTCCAGTTTAGCAAAATTTACATCATAAATCAAAAAGAATTTACATTATAAATCAAGAAAAATCAAAAATTAGTTTATTTTAGGAAAAATTGGCTGATTTTTTTTTTATGTTTTACCTTCAGGTATCATCATCTGTACGGGATATGACATATAAAATACATATAGATATGTAAATTTGAACCCTGTACACTGCAGAAAGACTGTTGTGTAAAACATGCCATTTTGGGACTTTATCAAGTGCCTTTAAGTGTCGATCGACCGCCGCACACTGAAGATTGAATGCAAGGTACCCCTTTTATATTGGGGTACCGTTGCATTCCTATTGGCTCAAAATTTCAAATCAGCCGATAGGAATGAGAGCTGCTTAAATCCTATTGGCTGTTCAAATCAGCCAATAGGATTTAAGCAGATCTAATTCCTATTTGCTGATTTGAATCAGCCAATAGGAATGCAACGGTACCACAATATAAAAGGGGTACCTTGCATTCAATCTTCAGTTAGCGGTGGTCGATCGCATAAAGAGGACCTCCAGGTTGGACCGATGGAACTCCGTCTGGACCTCCGCCTCCACGCATCCACTGACCGTTCCGCATCCGCTGGGATGAAGATAGAAGATGCTGGTCATGCGATGGATACAGATGGAGCCGCCTGGATGAAGATCTTTTGCCGAACTTCAGCAACAGTGAATTCATATTTTGGGGATAGTGTTAGGTGTTTTTTTTTGGGGTGTTTTTTTTTTTTTTTAGATTAGGGCTTTTTTATTTTAATGGGCCGAAAATTAGCTGAATGCCCTTTTAACTGCAGTATAAGAGCTGAATGCCCATTTAAGGGCAATGCCCATACAAATGCCCTCTTTTCAGGGCAATGGATAGATTAAGTATTTTTTAGTTAGTTTTTTTTTTTATTTTGGGGTGTGTTTGTTGTAATTTTTTTTAGCAAAATAGCGGTTAACTTTACCGCAATGCCCTACAAAAGGCCTTTTAAGGGCCCTTGGTAGTTTATTATAGATTAGTTTTTTTTTATTTTGGGGTGTTATTTTTTATTTTTTTAAACGGGGTATTAGAATAAGAATCTTTTTCATTGTTTTGGATAATTTCGTTTAATTTTTGTAATGGTGTTTTTTTTATATTTTTTGTAATTGTAGTTTTAATTTTTAAGTAATGTTAGGTTTTTTATTTTTAGTAATGTTAGTTTTTTTTTTTTTAGTTTAAGCTTAGGTTTTATTTTTATTTCACAGGTAAGTTTGTATTTATTTTAACTAGATAGTAAATAGTTATATTGTAGCTAGCATTGCTTTTATTTTTATTTTGCAGGTAAGTTTGTATTTGCTTTTAAATAGGTAGTTAGTTAATAATTGTAACTTTAATTTAGGTCTATTTTAATTATGTTAGTTAGGGGGTGTTAGTTTTAGGGGTTAATATAGTTTAATGTAGGTTGTTGCGATGTGGGGGGCGGCGATTTAGGAGTTAATAGGTTTATTTAGTGTAGGGGATGTCGGGCAACTGTGATTTAAGGGTTAATAGGTTTAATTTGTGTCGGAACTGCAGTTTAGGGATTAATAGGTTTAGATAGTGTCGGAGAATAGCGGTTATGGGTTAATAGCTTTATTTAGTGATTTAGTTAGTGCTAGCGATGTCAGGGAACTGCGATTTAGATTAGAACAATGACAAATTCTGAATATGAATAAAGAATGGATACCAAAATTCGGAAACTGATTTATTAATTTTCGGAACTTTTTGGGATTTTAGTTATGGTGCCGATTCGGAAATTCCGATTCATAGGAATCTCCGAATTGGCCAAAATGATTTGGAATTCATCTCAAATTTGAGGGAATAGTGGCCCCTTTATTAAAGCATGGTTTTGCTGAATGGGTTACAGATTGGTGCATTATTCCTTACAGTCTTTGTGTAGGAGGATTGGTGCTGATCTGCACTAGTATTCTTTGGTGGACCTTCAGTGTGGGACAGTTCTGACCTTTGCTGCCTCTTCCCTGGGGATCTAGTGAAGGGTGCCATTTTAGAAGCACAGGATTTGTGTCAGTCACTTAGGATCAATTACACTTTATCGAATCATTTGAATTTTCTATGAGGGGAAGAACATTACATGGGTGCACATTACGGGGCTGATTTATCAAGCTCCGTATGGAGCTTGATGCCCCTTGATTCTGGCGAGCCTTCAGGCTCGCCGGAAACAGAAGTTATGAAGCAGCGGTCTAAAGACAGCTGCTCCATAACTTGTCCACCTGCTCTGAGGCGGCAGGAAGAAATTAACCCTATTGAATACGATTGGGTTGATTGACACCCCCTGCTAGTGGCCGATTGGCCACTAATCTGCAGGGGGTGGCATTGCACCAGCAGTTCACAAGAACTGCTGGTGCAATGATAAATCCTGACAGCATATGCTGTCAGCATTTATCGATGTGCAGCGGACATGATATGCTACATTGTATCATGTCCGCTCGCACTATGATAAATATACCTCATAATCTACTTAAGGCACATTGTACAGAGAACTATTTCGTGCTAGAATTCTCCTTTAAAGTGTAAGAACCTTTCAAGAAGCACAAAATCCCAAATAAGTTCATTTTGTCTTTATAAATTTTAATTATTGATTTTCCATAAAACCTATAATGTATTGACTATATTTTTAAAATATTGTGTGTGTGTATATATATATATATATATATATATATATCAGTAGCATACATGAGCCCACACATGACATATGGCTATTGCATCCCAAAATACTGTTAAATCTGTATATACATTCTGTCCTTCATATTATAATCCTGTGTTAACTGATATAAAGTCTCCCTAAGTGTGATGCGGGAATCCAGACGTGGACCCGTTGCTCAGTGTGCCTAGAGGGATATGGCTGCACCTCACTGAAGAGTCCCACAATAGACCAAAACGTGTGTCTGGGGTTTTGCCGTTTCTCTCGTTCAGAGAGGGATTGTCTGGTATTTCGGGGCTGGACTGTACTGTGAGGTCAGGATCAGACTGATATGCTTCAGGAAAGTTCTTCTCTGTGAAAGGCGCATGTTGAGCAAAGAGACTGCTTCTTGGGTGGTAACTAGCCATAGAACAAGCTATTATGCTATTGTTCATTCCCAGGTTGAGCGCTTCTCTCTTTTCATTTATGCAAATTATGACACTTAGGGAAGTCTCCCTAAGTGTGATGCGGGAATCCAGACGTGAACCCGTTGCTCAGTGTGCCTAGAGGGATACGGCTGCACCTCACTGACGAGGTCCACAATAGGCTGAAACGTGCGTCTGGGGTTTTGCTGTTTCTCTCGTTCAGAGAGGGATTGCCTGGTATTTTCGGGGCTGGACTGTACTGTGAAGTTAGGATCAGACTGATATGCTTCAGGAAAGTTCTTCTCTGTGAAAGGCACATGTTGAGCAAAAAGAGGCTGCTTCTTGGGTGGTAACTAGCCATAGAACAAGCTATTATGATATTGTTCGTTTCCAGGTTGAGCGCTTCTCTTTTTATTTTTTAACTGATAGAAAGCTCTGTGCTGTGTCTATATCTCAACTTTAAAATAATTTGGCAATTATATAATCTCTCATACCAAATAACTAATCAGAGACAAGATTTTACTGCATTTGGTATTTTAGAATTGGTACCCTTTATTAAATTAATTTGACGCTGGGCCATTTAGAAGAGATTCCTCAGGTTTCTTTTTCTAAGGAATGGTTTAAAATGTAAAACATGTAGTTCAAATCAATTTGTTTTTTTCCAGCTGTACTTGAAATATATCAAGAATTTGTTAAGCAATAAAAATAGTTTTACTTCCCAGCATTAATTGCTAAGATAGAACTAATGGCTAAAACAGTTTCTCAAGTTTTTAGTGCACCTTATAAAGCAGATGCGACAATCTCAAGATTATCAAAGCATATGCTGTGCTTACTGATAGTTCTGAGGCTTTTGGATACATTAATGGAGAAAAAACTGGAGTTAACTGTTAACTCTATCACTATTGCAAATTAATTTTCTTCTTAATAGTCATGACTTCAGATGCTAAGGCAGCTGAATGTTGGTCTTCTTCAGTAGAGAATTAGAAAATGAGTTTCAGACCAATTGTTAGTCAGCGAAAAATAAAAGAATAGGTTATGGGGTTGTTTGGTTCAATAACCACATGTTGACATTATTATAAGTTTAACAGAATTTGTTTACACCTTATTTTCTATAAGTAACAACTGATAGAAACTTAAATAAGTTAACGTACAAGCCTGTGCTTCTACTACAAGTCAGCAGTAGCACTTTTTAATGCATTAAACAAGAACAGAAGAGATGCCTACTTATTGGCTGACATAGGAATAAATCATCTGACAAGGACACTGCAGGATCACCAAGGCATAGTGTACATTTGTAAATTTGAAGCCTTACCCATCTCAAAAAAAAAAAAAAGACCTTCCCACTTGCAGAAAAGCCTTTCTTGTCTTTTAGAGTATTGGTTTTATGGTTTAAGTGAATCTACTAAATTGTGTTCTATGCATTTGTTAAAGTGTTGCTCTTTCGAATGGATGTAAAGAATACAGCAAATGTTGTCATCTGAATCAGAATGAATTTGTGCGAAATGCACAGTTTTTTGTTGTTTGCAGTTAAAGCAAGTCTGCTTTTTTTTTTTTACTAAGACAGTTAAGAGCTTTCTGAGATTGATGCTAGCAGTATGGTAGGCTCCAATCTGGTGAGAAGGGAGTTCTGTTTGAAGCATTAGAGACAAAAATCTGTCGCAAACATATTTATTTCATCTGTGTTTTGAAGGTGTTTTCTGATGGGTGCAATATTCCCTTATTGTGCAGACACACCTGGATTCAATAACAGATTCCTGGTACCCAAATACTGTTGTCATAGGCTACTCTGTCAAGTTTTATTTACATCTTTATAGTGAAGAAAATGAAAGGAACATGGAGACCACTCCTACCTTTTTGGTCTCTGAACAAACTGCAATTTCGCTTGACTATGGTCAAATCTGCTCTTATTTTACAGAACACAGGGATATATCCTTTTACATTACTCTGTCAAACAAGCATCATTAGAGCCTGAGATAAGCTCTCACTAGTTTACCAGTATACAGGTCTACCATTCAGTATGCCAACAGCCCCTTGTACATTCACCAATATTCTCTTTCTTATAGCAGAGCTCAGGAAAAGAGATTTTTCTTTTGTGTACTGGATAAAAATTTTCCTTTTTTTTACTTTTGTCATAATAAACTAAACATTAATGCAGATTTTTCATATATGAATTTCAAATGTTTAGGTATTTTTGTGATTCATGTGTTGGGGTATTGTATCCCTGATACTATTTAAGGTTTCATATTTGAAAAAAATAAATAATCACACAAGCAGCGAAAACAGAGAAGGATAATGAACCATTGGCAGTTTCTGCAGGGGTTTGCAGAGCAAGCTGTGTTTTTTGTGAAAGAATATGCCATCAGATTTGATTGATACGGAAAGAAACATTATGTTCACAAAATTGTTCTCTGTAAGTTATAATTTTGATCCCATCAGTGTGCTTCATACGTCATTTAAGGTATATTAATTTGTTCCTTTAAAATTCGCAGTTGCAGATTTATCTCAAAACACAGATTGTTTCAAATCTTGAATTTTTGTGACACTTAACAAAATTGTGCACAGTTGGACATTCAATTTATTCCATTTTGTAAATGGTGGCCAATAAAGCATGCAATGCAATGCTTTTAGTTTGCCCTGTCATTCATTGCCCTGTGTGAAGGATTAATGGGCTTTCCTACTGATTTTTCCTCTGGTGGTTTTAGTTTATACCACATTTAAAATGTGTGAAATATTAAGTATGGGAATCCACAAACATTTTAGTTTTTGAAAGCAAATAGCATTTTATTAATGAAGTAAAAAATGAAAATTCTTTATATTATTGCAAAAGGAGCAGAATTGACAGCTCATATAATCTTTCATATCTCTATGCTTTATGAATACATAGGCAACTATGTTTTGTCCCAAGGAAACCATGAAATCTATTACTTTAAGACAAATGTACAAATGGAAACCCGTATTCTACAGAAAAATAAACTATGCATTTAAAGGGATATGAAACCCTAATTTGTTTCTTTCATGATTTAGATACAGCATGCAATTTTAAGCAACTTTATAATTTACTCCTATTATCAATTTTCCTCGTTCTCTTGCTATCTTTATTTAAAAATCAGGAATGTAAAGCTTAGGATCCAGCCCATTTTGGGTTCAGAACCTGGGTTACGTTTGCTTATTGGTAGCTAAATGTAGCCACCAATAAGCAGGCGCTCTCCAGGGTGCTGAATTGATAATAGGAGTAAATTAGAAAGTTGCTTAAAATTGGATGCTCTATCTGAATTGTGAAAGAAAAAATTTGGGTTTAGTGTCCCTTTAATGAGTTGTTTTAATATAATACTGTATAGCTGTTTATTTCAAACGTCTAATTACAGTGTTGCATGCATTCAATAAAGACTGCCAATCTGTCAGTTGTTAATGGGTATGAATCTCTATTGTTTACAAAAAAATAAAAGCAAATAAGGTATTTGATTAATTTCTCTTCAGTGTTGACATTCAAGCTTTGCAAAGTCAAGATTCAGAAGTTTACTCCCTCCCATTAACTTCATGTCAGTTGAGAGAAATTATGCAAAGAATTATGTTAGTAAACAAATTTTTATGCACAATTATACATTCATTATACAATACATAATTAACGGGTTATACACACCACAAATAAGGTGTAGTGGTGTCAGCGTTGCCATTCATGCAGCACAGTGGCCCCATGTACAATAAAAGAGCATACTCTGCACCCATTGCATTCTCTCACCTGATTGACAGGCATTCTGTGTGCCTGCATCTGTTACTTTTTCTCCCTCCCCCACAGCACTGCTAGAACATGGTGTGGCTACAACTCCCTCCTCCCTCATTCCAAAGCACTTTAGACAGTTGGTGTGGCTTTACCTGTTGTTGTTTTTATCTTCCTCTGTCTTGATGCTGGTTCCCCCTAATGATCTCTCCTCAGATGTGCAAACACTATCGGCTAGATTTAGAGTTCTGTGTTAGCCGTCAAAAGCAGCGTTAATGGGTCCTAACGCTGGTTTTGGCTGGCCGCTGGTATTTAGAGTCAGGCAGGAAAGGGTCTAACGCTAACTTTCAAGCCGCAACTTTTCCATACCGCAGATCCCCTTACGCCAATTGCGTATCCTATCTTTTCAATGGGATCTGCCTAACGCTGGTATTTAGAGTCTTGGCTGAAGTGAGCGGTAGACTCTCTACCGACAAGACTGCAGCCGCAGAAAAAAGTCAGTAGATAAGAGCTTTATGGGCTAACGCCGGTTTATAAAGCTCTTAACTACTGTGCTCTAAAGTACACTAACACCCATAAACTACCTATATACCCCTAAACCGATCCCCCCCCCACATTGCCGCCACTATAATAAATATTTTTAACCCCTAATCTGCCGACCGCACACCGCCGCCACCTACATTATCCCTATGAACCCCTAATCTGCTGCCCCTAACATCGACGACACCTACATAATATTTATTAACCCCCAATCTGCCCCCCCAACGTCGCCGCTATCTTAACTACACTTATTAACCCCTAATCTGCCGACCGGACCTTGCCGCTACTCTAATAAAGTTATTAACCCCTAAAGCTAAGTCTAACCCTAACACCTCCCTAAATTAAATATAATTTTAATCTAACGAAATAACTTAAATATTAACTAAAGTATTCATATTTAAAACTAAATACTTACCTGTAAAATAAACCCTAATATAGCTACAATATAACAAATAATTATATTGTAGCTATTTTAAGATTTATATTTATTTTACAGGCAACTTTGTAATTATTTTAACTATGTACAATAGCTATTAAATAGTTATTAACTATTTAATAGCTACCTAGTTAAAATAAGTACAAAATTACCTGTAAAATAAATCCTAACCTAACTTACAATTAAACCTAACACTACACTATCAATAAATTAATTAAATAAATTAACTACAAGTACCTACAATTAAATAAACTAAACTAAATTACAAAAAAAACCCACTAAATTACAAAAAATAAAAAAAGATTACAAGAATATTAGGCTAATTACATCTACTCTAAGCCCCCTAATAAAATAAAAAAGCCCCCCAAAATAATAAAGGTCCCTACCCTATTCTAAATTAAAAAGTAACCAGCTCTTTTACCAGCCCTTAAAAGGGCTTTTTGCGGGGCATGCCCCAAAGTAATCAGCTCTTTTGCCTGAAAAAAAAACACACAATACCACCCCCCAACATTACAACCCACCACCCACATACCCCTACTCTAACCCAAACCCCCCTTAAATAAACCTAACACTACCCCCCGAAGATCTCCCTACCTTGAGTCGTGTTCACCCAGCCGGACACTGATGGACCAAAAGAGGACATCCGGAGCGGCAGAAGTCATCATCCTATCCGGGCAGAAGAGGACATCCGGACCGGCAGACATCTTCATCCAAGCGGCATCTTCTATCTTCATCCATCTGGAGCGGAGCGGAGCCATCTTCTTCCCGCCGACGCAGATCCATCCTCTTCAACTGACACCTACTCGCCGAATGAAGGTTCCTTTAAATGACGTCATCCAAGATGGCGTCCCTCGAATTCCGATTGGCTGATAGGATTCTATCAGCCAATCGGAATTAAGGTAGGAAAAATCTCATTGGCTGATCCAAACAGCCAATCAGATTGAGCTTGCATTCTATTGGCTGATCGGAACAGCCAATAGAATGCAAGCTTAATCTGATTGGCTGATTGGATCAGCCAATCAGATTTTTCCTACCTTAATTCCGATTGGCTGATAGAATCCTATCAGCCAATCGGAATTCGAGGGACGCCATCTTGGATGACGTCATTTAAAGGAACCTTCATTCGGCGAGTAGGCGTCAGTTGAAGAGGATAGATCCGTGTCGGCTGGAAGAAGATGGCTCCGCTCCACTCCGGATGGATGAAGATAGAAGATGCCGCTTGGATGAAGATGTCTGCTGGTCCGGATGTCCTCTTCTGCCCGGATAGGATGATGACTTCTGCCGCTCCGGATGTCCTCTTTTGGTCCATCATTGCCCGGCTGGGGGAACACGACTCAAGGTAGGGAGATCTTCAGGGGGGTAGTGTTAGGTTTATTTAAGGGGGGTTTGGGTTAGAATAGGAGTATGTGGGTGGTGGGTTTTAATGTTGGGGGGGTTGTATTTTTTTTTTTTACAGGCAAAAGAGCTGATTACTTAGGGGCATGCCCCGCAAAAAGCCCTTTTAAGGGCTGGTAAAAGAGCTGGTTACTTTTTAATTTAGAATAGGGTAGGGACCTTTATTATTTTGGGGGGCTTTTTTTATTTTATTAGGTGTCTTAGAGTAAGTGTAACTACCCTAATATTCTTGTAATCTGTTTTTATTTTTTGTAATTTAGTTTATTTAATTGTATTTAATTGTAGGTACTTGTAGTTAATTTATTTAATTAATTTATTGATAGTGTAGTGTTAGGTTTAATTGTAACTTAGGTTAGGATTTATTTTACAGATAATTTTGTACTTATTTTAACTAGGTAGCTATTAAATAGTTAATAACTATTTAATAGCTATTGTACATAGTTAAAATAATTACAAAGTTACCTGTAAAATAAATATAAATCCTAAAATAGCTACAATATAATTATTCATTATATTGTAGCTATATTAGGTTTTATTTTACATGTAAGTATTTAGTTTTAAATAGGAATACTTTAGTTAATAATATTTAATTTATTTAGTTAGATTAAAATTATATTTAACTTAGGGGGGTGTTAGGGTTAGACTTAGCTTTAGGGCTTAATAACTTTATTAGAGTAGCGGCGAGGTCCGGTTGGCAGATTTGGGGTTAATAAGTGTAGGTAAGGTAGCGGCGATGTTGGGGGGGGCAGATTAGGAGTTAATAAATATAATATAGGGGTCAGCGATGTTTGGGGGAAGCAGATTAGGGGTACATAGGTATAATGTAGGTTGCGGCGGTGTACGGAGCGGCAGATTAGGGGTTAATAATATAATGCAGGTGTCAGCGATGTCGGGGGCGTCAGATTAGGGGTTAATAAGTGTAAGGTTAGGGGTGTTTAGACTCGGGGTTCATGTTAGGGTGTTAGGTGTAGACTTAGAAAGTGTTTCCCCATAGGAAACAATGGGGCTGCGTTGGGAGCTGAACGCTGCTTTTTTGCAGGTGTTAGGTTTTTTTTCATCCCAAACTGCCCCATTGTTTCCTATGGGGGAATCGTGCACGAGCACGTTTTGCCAGCTTACCGCTACCGTAAGTAACGCTGGTATTGAGGGTTGAAGTGGCGGTACATTAGGCTCAACGCTCCCTTTTTGGAGCCTAACGCAGCCCTTCAGACAACTCTAAATACCAGCGTTGTTTAAAGGGTGCGTTGGGGAAAAAAAGCGGCGTTAGCTACGCGGGTCTTTACCGACAAAACTCTAAATCTAGCTGTCTGTAATTTATGATTTCTCTTTCTCCTTCAGCACTGCAGACACACACTTTTTAGGAGTTATTTTGACTGTATTTGAAGACACTTAGACAACACAAATTAAAAGTAGCGCTAAAGGAATTGTTAAAACTACTTAAATGTGTATTGTCACTCTGAAAGTATAAAGTGTCAAAATCACTTAATAGCTAAAAGTATAAATAATCCTTATAAATATATGAAACAAAAAAAAAAACTTGGTCAAAAAGTTTTGTGATAATCAACAGTCCTTGAAAATTACAGTTCACTTCTTAAATATCCCATTCAGTGTTGCAGCTGTTGGCTTGCTTGTTAGATTCTAGATCAATGCTTGTGAAGGAGAAACAAAGAGGAAGACAGAGAGACAGTGCATCCCAAATTTAAGGTAGCTTTATTATAAATTAGTTGCCCTTACTCAACATAAAACAAATTTGAGCATCAACGGGTCTGTCTTTTTCCGTCTGGTCCATAACCAAAATCTCCTTTGTATTGTCCGCCTTTTGGTTTTCGGAATTACCGCTGCAGTGAGACTCTGGAATTCTTGGAGCCAAAGACCCAAGTATGTGACGAAATGTCTCTGTGTTTGGCTCGGCAAACGTCTGAGCTTTCTCAAGAGGTGATTGACATCTGCAGGTCTGTTAACCAGCTGTTCTATTTAACAATCAGCGAGTGATTTCCTATTGGTAGGTTTGTTAAGTCCCCCCACTAATGGTTTCAACACTTGGCTGTGTCAAAAGGCTTTTCTCCAACATTGGTGTGTCCGGTCCACGGCGTCATCCTTACTTGTGGGATATTCTCTTCCCCAACAGGAAATGGCAAAGAGTCCCAGCAAAGCTGGTCACATGATCCCTCCTAGGCTCCGCCCACCCCAGTCATTCTCTTTGCCGTTGCACAGGCAACATCTCCACGGAGATGGTTAAGAGTTTTTTGTAGTTTTATTCTTCTATCAAGTGTTTGTTATTTTAAAATAGTGCTGGTATGTACTATTTACTCTGAAACAGAAAAGGATGAAGATTTCTGTTTGTAAGAGGAAGATGATTTTTAGCAGACAGTAACTAAAATCGATTGCTGTTTCCACACAGGACTGTTGAGATGAAGTAACTTCAGTTGGGGGAAACAGTTAGCAGTCTTTTCTGCTTAAGGTATGACTAGCCATATTTCTAACAAGACCATGTAATGCTGGAAGGCTGTCATTTCCCCTCATGGGGACCGGTAAGCCATTTTTTTAGTTAAACATAAAAGAATAAAGGGCTTCAAAAAGGGCTTAAAAACTGGTAGACATTTTTCTGGGCTAAAACAATTACTTTACTAGGCATATTATGCAGATTCTAACTAATTATTGGTATTATAATCTTGGGGAACGTTTAGAAAAACGGCAGGCACTGTGTTGGACACCTTTTTCAGATGGGGGCCTTTCTAGTTATAGACAGAGCCTCATTCTGGGACTGTATAGGGGTTAAATGTAAAAACGGCTCTGGTTCCAATAATTTAAGGGTTAAAGCTCTGAAATTTGGTGTGCAATACTTTTAATGCTTTAAGACACTGTGGTGAAATTTTGGTGAATTTTGAACAATTCCTTCATACTTTTTCACATATTCAGTAATAAAGTGTTTTCAGTTTGAAATTTAAAGTGACAGTAACGGTTTTATTTTAAAACGTTTTTTGTGCTTTGTTGGCAAGTTTAAGCCTGTTTAACATGTCTGTACCATCAGATAAGCTATGTTCTATATGTATGAAAGCCAATGTGTCTCCCCATTTAAATTTATGTGATAATTGTACCATAGTGTCCAAACAAAGTAAGGACAGTAATGCAACAGATAATGATATTGCCCAAGATGATTCCTCAAATGAGGGGAGTAAACATGATACTACATCATCCCCTACTGTGTCTACACCAGTTATGCCCACACAGGAGGCCCCTAGTACATCTAGTGCGCCAATACTTATTACCATGCAACAATTAACGACTGTAATGGATAACTCCATAGCAAATCTTTTATCCAAAATGCCTACTTATCAGAGAAAGCGCGATTGCTCTGTTTTAAACACTGAAGAGCAAGAGGACGCTGATGATAACTGTTCTGACATACCCTCACACCAATCTCAAGGGGCCATGAGGGAGGTTTTGTCTGATGGAGAAATTTCAGATTCAGGAAAAATTTCTCATCAAGCTGAACCTGATGTTGTGACATTTAAATTTAAATTAGAACATCTCCGCGCACTGCTTAAGGAGGTGTTATCTACTCTGGATGATTGTGACAATTTGGTCATTCCAGAGAAATTATGTAAGATGGACAAGTTCCTAGAGGTTCCGGTGCCCCCCAACGCTTTTCCTATACCCAAGCGGGTGGCGGACATAGTAAATAAAGAGTGGGAAAGGCCCGGCATACATTTTGTCCCCCCCCCTATATTTAAGAAATTATTTCCTATAGTCGACCCCAGAAAGGACTTATGGCAGACAGTCCCCAAGGTCGAGGGGGCGGTTTCTACTCTAAACAAACGCACTACTATTCCTATCGAAGATAGTTGTGCTTTCAAAGATCCTATGGATAAGAAATTAGAGGGTTTGCTTAAAAAGATTTTTGTACAGCAAGGTTACCTTCTACAACCAATTTCATGCATTGTTCCTGTCACTACGGCAGCGTGTTTCTGGTTCGAGGAACTAGAAAAATCGCTCAGTAAAGAATCTTCGTATGAGGAGGTTATGGACAGAGTTCAAGCACTTAAATTGGCTAACTCTTTTGTTTTAGATGCCGCTTTGCAATTAGCTAGATTAGCAGCGAAAAATTCAGGGTTTGCTGTCGTGGCGCGCAGAGTGCTTTGGCTAAAGTCTTGGTCAGCGGATGTGTCTTCCAAGACAAAATTGCTTAACATTCCTTTCAAAGGTAAAACATTATTTGGACCTGATTTGAAAGAGATTATTTCAGACATCACTGGGGGAAAGGGCCACGCCCTCCCACAGGATAGGTCTTTTAAGGCTAATAATAAGCCTAATTTTCGTCCCTTTCGCAGAAATGGACCAGTCTCTAATTCTGTATCCTCTAAGCAAGAGGGTAATACTTCACAACCCAAACCAGCCTGGAAACCAATGCAAGGCTGGAACAAGGGTAAGCAGGCCAAGAAGCCTACCACTGCTACCAAAACAGCATGAAGGGATAGCCCCCGATCCGGGACCGGATCTAGTGGGGGGCAGACTTTCTCTCTTTGCTCAGGCTTGGGCAAGAGATGTTCAGGATCCTTGGGCGCTAGAAATAGTTTCTCAAGGTTATCTCCTGGAATTCAAGGAACTACCCCCAAGGGGAAGGTCCACAGGTCTCAATTATCTTCAAACCAAATAAAGAGACAGGCATTCTTACATTGTGTAGAAGACCTGATAAAGATGGGAGTGATACATCCAGTTCCAATAAGAGAACAAGGAATGGGATTTTATTCCAATCTGTTCATAGTTCCCAAAAAAGAGGGAACATTCAGACCAATTTTGGATCTAAAGATCCTAAACAAATTTCTCAGGGTACCATCGTTCAAAATGGAAACTATTCGAACGATCCTACCTACTATCCAGGAAAATCAATTTATGACTACCGTGGATTTAAAGGATGCGTACCTACATATTCCTATCCACAAGGAACATCATCAGTTCCTAAGGTTCGCTTTTCTGGACAAGCATTACCAGTTAATGGCACTTCCATTTGGATTAGCCACTGCTCCAAGGATTTTCACAAAGGTACTAGGGTCCCTTCTAGCGGTTCTAAGACCAAGGGGCATTGCAGTAGTACCTTACTTGGACGACATCCTGATTCAAGCGTCGTCCCTGTCAAAAGCAAAGGCTCATACGGACATCGTCCTAGCCTTTCTCAGATCTCACGGATGGAAGGTGAACAAAGAAAAAAGTTCTCTGTCCCCGTCAACAAGAGTTCCCTTCTTTGGAACAATAATAGATTCCTTAGAAATGAGGATTTTTCTGACAGAGGTCAGAAAATCAAAACTTCTAAGCTCTTGTCAAGTACTTCATTCTGTTCCTCGTCCTTCCATAGCGCAGTGCATGGAAGTAATAGGATTGATGGTTGCAACAATGGACATAGTTCCTTTTGCACGAATTCATCTAAGACCATTACAACTGTGCATGCTCAGACAGTGGAATGGGGATTATACAGACTTGTCTCCGACGATTCAAGTAGATCAAAAGACCAGAGATTCACTCCGTTGGTGGCTGACCCTGGACAATCTGTCACAGGGAATGAGCTTCCGCAGACCAGAGTGGGTCATTGTCACGACCGACGCCAGCCTAGTGGGCTGGGGCGTGGTCTGGGAATCCCTGAAAGCTCAGGGTCTATGGTCTCGGGAAGAGTCTCTTCTCCCGATAAACATTCTGGAACTGAGAGCAATATTCAATGCTCTCAGAGCTTCGCCTCAACTAGCAAAGGCCAAATTCATAAGGTTTCAGTCAGACAACATGACGACCGTTGCATATATCAATCATCAGGGGGGAACAAGGACTTCCCTGGCGATGAAAGAAGTGACCAAGATAATTCAATGGGCGGAGGATCACTCCTGCCACTTGTCTGCGATCCACATCCCAGGAGTGGAAAATTGGGAAGCGGATTTTCTGAGTCGTCAGACATTCCATCCGGGGGAGTGGGAACTCCATCCGGAAATCTTTGCCCAAATAACTCAATTATGGGGCATTCCAGACATGGATCTGATGGCGTCTCGTCAGAACTTCAAGGTTCCTTGCTACGGGTCCAGATCCAGGGATCCCAAGGCGACCCTAGTAGATGCACTAGTAGCACCTTGGACCTTCAACCTAGCTTATGTATTCCCACCGTTTCCTCTCATCCCCAGGCTGGTAGCCAGGATCAATCAGGAGAGGGCCTCGGTGATCTTGATAGCTCCTGCGTGGCCACGCAGGACTTGGTATGCAGACCTGGTGAATATGTCATCGGCTCCACCATGGAAGCTACCTTTGAGACAGGACCTTCTTGTTCAGGGTCCATTCGAACATCCGAATCTGGTTTCCCTCCAACTGACGGCTTGGAGATTGAACGCTTGATTTTATCAAAGCGTGGGTTTTCAGATTCTGTAATAGATACTCTGATTCAGGCTAGAAAGCCTGTAACTAGAAAAATTTACCATAAAATATGGAAAAAATATATCTGTTGGTGTGAATCTAAAGGATTCCCATGGAACAAGATAAAAATTCCTAAGATTCTATCCTTTCTACAAGAAGGTTTGGAGAAAGGATTATCTGCAAGTTCTCTGAAGGGACAGATCTCTGCTTTATCTGTTTTACTTCACAAAAGACTGGAAGCTGTGCCAGATGTTCAAGCATTTGTTCAGGCTCTGGTTAGGATCAAGCCTGTTTACAGACCTTTGACTCCTCCCTGGAGTCTAAATCTAGTTCTTTCAGTTCTTCAAGGGGTTCCGTTTGAACCCTTACATTCCGTAGATATTAAGTTATTATCTTGGAAAGTTTTGTTTTTGGTTGCAATTTCTTCTGCTAGAAGAGTTTCAGAGTTATCTGCTCTGCAGTGTTCTCCGCCCTATCTGGTGTTCCATGCAGATAAGGTGGTTTTGCGTACTAAGCCTGGTTTTCTTCCGAAAGTTGTTTCCAACAAAAATATTAACCAGGAGATAGTTGTACCTTCTTTGTGTCCGAATCCAGTTTCAAAGAAGGAACGTTTGTTACACAATTTGGACGTAGTCCGTGCTCTAAAATTCTATTTAGAGGCTACTAAAGATTTCAGACAAACATCTTCCTTGTTTGTTATTTATTCTGGTAAAAGGAGAGGTCAAAAAGCGACTTCTACCTCTCTTTCCTTTTGGCTTAAAAGCATTATCCGATTGGCTTATGAGACTGCCGGACGGCAGCCTCCTGAAAGAATCACAGCTCACTCCACTAGGGCTGTGGCTTCCACATGGGCCTTCAAGAACGAGGCTTCTGTTGACCAGATATGTAAGGCAGCGACTTGGTCTTCACTGCACACTTTTGCCAAATTTTACAAATTTGATACTTTTGCTTGTTCGGAGGCTATTTTTGGGAGAAAGGTTTTGCAAGCCGTGGTGCCTTCCATTTAGGTGACCTGATTTGCTCCCTCCCTTCATCCGTGTCCTAAAGCTTTGGTATTGGTTCCCACAAGTAAGGATGACGCCGTGGACCGGACACACCAATGTTGGAGAAAACAGAATTTATGCTTACCTGATAAATTACTTTCTCCAACGGTGTGTCCGGTCCACGGCCCGCCCTGGTTTTTTAATCAGGTCTGATGAATTATTTTCTCTAACTACAGTCACCACGGTATCATATGGTTTCTCCTATATATATTTCCTCCTGTCAGTCGGTCGAATGACTGGGGTGGGCGGAGCCTAGGAGGGATCATGTGACCAGCTTTGCTGGGACTCTTTGCCATTTCCTGTTGGGGAAGAGAATATCCCACAAGTAAGGATGACGCCGTGGACCGGACACACCGTTGGAGAAAGTAATTTATCAGGTAAGCATAAATTCTGTTTTTTTCCCCCATTTCAAACCATTACTGGTTTCTAGATGATATACAATAGTAGCATCATCCAGGATTGTTTCATTCAGGCATCAAATGTACATTACATATTAATAAAAAAATGAACTTTTCACAGGATATATATAAGTAAAACACATGTTTTGTGAAAAGATCCGTATAAAATCCGTAATCAACTAAATCTGTTGTTTAAACCATTATAAAATTGATTTTCCAACAAATAGTTGCAAAACTATTTTTTCTAAAAGTTTATTAAAATAGGCACTTGCTGTAATAAATAACATACATTCACAACTATGGGAATTGTTAAGGAAGCAGTATCTATGAAAATACATATTTGGACTTCATCAATATGTTCATTAGCATATTCTTATAGATGACTTATTGTATATCGATTTTGTCTCATAAATATGCTTGAACATCCAGATCTATATTGAGACCCCTAGGATGCAGACTACCTAATTTATGTATCCATAGGGTCTCTTTCCAATGTAATTTCAATAATCTATTTTCAATGTTAGAAGGAATCCAGTCTATAACCTGAATTGTTAACCCTTGTGGGTTACTTCCATGTATTGCTTTATGGTGGTTTGACACTGTGTTTTTCAAACTCTTTTTTAATGTTTTACAAGTGTTTGTTAGACCTTTTTCTTATTTTTCTTTTGTTTGACCTCCGTATATCATCTTACATTTACAAGTTAAGAGAGATACAATGTAAATGTGGAAACACAATTACATCTGTGTGTAATTGAAATGGTTTCTGACCCATTATAGTTAGTAAACTTATCTCCTCTGTGTTTATGGTCACACGTATTACATATTCCTTTTCCACACCTATATGTCCCAGTGGGTAAAATCACCCAACTATTCAGAGTACCTCTGGTTTGTGAAACTTTTTCGGTCTTTAATATGCTTGATACATTTTCTCATGTAAATAAAAATAATAGTCTTTGGATAATTCTAGTAAGGGATATTTTACTATGATAGCAATTCAACAAAAGTACATGACCTGTATAAACATCAATAACTGTAAGTTTTTACTGCTAATAGTACACCACCAATGTACTCAATAGTGAAATAGCTCAATACTGAAGGTTTAGATGTGTTAAAATGCAGCTACTTGGGCTATGTTTATGAAACCTTATGAAACCTTTCTCTGAACACAAATTCTTGTACACTTGTATTTCTAAACTGTAAAGCTGTTTGGTACATACTATAGAGTAACCATTTTATTCAGATCCTAAGTGTCTAAAGAAGTCGGGCTATAAAGAAAAATATTTTCTCCTAAGAAGGGAATTAAGGTGCTTTTAGCATTTTAATCTCAATTTCACCACCTATTGAATCCACATATGTATGTTTAATGCAACCCCAATGCCTGTTGAATTCATAACATTGTATGCAAGTGAGACAAGTACATAGAAAAATGACCTTTTGTTTTTTAGCATTTACCAACTGCATGTATTATAATGCTTTATACATTTTAGATGTATGCATTCAGCATCTTTCTACTGAATGCAGAAGAAGATGGATGTTCACAGCCTTTGGCTCTTTTCAGAACCAGATTTATTCTTGTGAAAGTGCAACATACTATGATTTGTGCAAATCTTGGTCTTTGTGTGCTGAACTTTTACAAGTAGAAATCCGACTCAGAATACAGCTGAATTAATACAGTGAGTGACCTCTGCCTTCAGCATTTGGCAGCTAACGAAGCTTCGGAATGAACACATCTAAAATAAATATTATATCTGCTTCCCAATCACTTTAGTAAAATGATTGTTTTTTTATAAACCACTGGAGAGGGTCTAGTATATAGTCAGTGCTAAACATTATGTCTGTTTCTTTATGAGGCATTTTATACTTCTAACAAATGTTATATATCACTGGGATTCTCCTTGGTATAAAACAAGGGAAACATTGCAAATATTTATTTTTTACAGTATAGGAGCATTTCTTTCTAAAGACCTGGTTCTATAACGGTCTTTGGACTGGCTCGATTACTAAAGAATGCTCGACAGCCCTTCTATTTCCTTGGTGGAATAATAAAAAGCTACTTTTTACCCTGAAAACTGGATGTATACTACATTTTGGTATAGGGAGGAGATATACATTACAAAAGTGCACAATAAAATTTGTCATTTAAATATAATACAAAATTAATAATTGAACCATTCACACAAAAAAATAAGCAGAAAAAATGTATTGTTAAGGTGCATCAAAAATTGTAACAGAATTTAAAATGCACTTCGAAGTCACACGCTTTAGGTCACTATTACATAGTTGGGACTTTTTCAAATCCACACCACGCAAACTCACACTATGGGAATCTAGATACCAAATGGGTGCACAGGGACATTGTCCCTTGACAGTTCACTGCCAGTGCATACAGGATCTCCCTACACTCCAGAAGACGCATAACATTTTAGCCTGGGAGAGAGATCTCGATAAGGTTTTTGATTGCCAGGAATGGATGAGAGCTATAGCACACACAAGACAGGCAATACATAGTGTAACTCTCTTCAAACTTTTTTACAAACTCTTGACGAGGTGGCACTGGGTGCCTAACCGGCTACGTAGATTTTCTACTGATGCCTCTGATAGGTGCTGGAGAGGGTGCAATCAAAAGCGGGACGACTTACATATTTGGTGGGGCTGCCCTGAAATCCAGAAACTCTGGACTAGAGTTCTGGCCTTAGGAGGACTCCTTTCCCGTCCGACAGATAGGGGCCCAGAGACTTATTTACTCCACCTTAACTTTCCCAAACTCCCCAAACCACTAAAACACCTATTTGTGTACTTGCTGATGTCCACCAAGCTCGCTATTGCCAGATACTGGAAGCAGCCCCACGCACCCCAGGTGGGGAAAGTTGTGGAGATACTCTCTAATGTGCGGTCAATGGAAGAAGCAGTGTACATGAATAGAGGGCTCACTGACCTACACTCAAACATTTGGTCCATCTGGGATGCACTTCCACAAAATGTGTTGGCCGTAGTTTGACAAGTGCCTATTGACCTGCTGCCCCCCCCCCACCCTTCTTCTCCCCCCATACTCTTTTCTAGGCTATTCAATCTGTTTCTATTCTTTCTTTCCTCTCGCTATTTCTTTTCTGTTCCTTTATAAGAAAATTGTGTGAAATCCCTGTACCACAATGCTGTTTACTACGTACTTCAAGGGAGCTATGCTCTATAGCTCCTATAGTTTGTTATTGGACATTTCATGTTTACAAGCTACTACCAGAGTTGTCAGCAATGTTAATGATTGTCCAGCCATCTGTTTTACCTGTTTTACTTGTTAAAAAAGAAATGAAAGAACTAAGGTTCGTCGTTTAAATGGACCTCCCTCGAGGAGCCATAGAGAAACTTGCAGTAAGATGTTAACTATCTTGTTTTCTGATTACTCTGTAAAATGGAAAGGAACACCTAAATATGTCTTACTATTGCACTATAGTTTACTATTGTTACCTCAATAAAAATATTATATTAAAAAAAAAATTTTTTAACAGAATTAATCACCAACAATCATATTTTATCAAAAACGTAAAATTTGTATGTAAATTACACAGTAATAAATTGTATTAAATATGCACAGCATAAATCTTATTTAAGTACACTGGATGTACAAAAAACATATAGAAATTTGTAGTTATAAGTACAAAATACAAAGTGTAATTGTTGTTCTGAGGACACATTTTTAAAAAAAAACTTTGCAAAATTAAGTAAACGTTCAGAGAAGAGCCACAAAACTAGTAAGGGGAATGTAGGATTTAGATTATGAGAGGAGGTTATCCAAACTGGGTCTGTCCCCTCCACAAAAAAAGGCAGTTGAGAGGTGATATTACTTATATAAATATATTCAAGGCCCATATGCAGAGCTCTGTTTATTTCAGGGCATTTATTTGTGATAAGAGGTTACAATTTAAGGCCTTAGGAAGGAGGTTTTGATCTTTTGCAACATAAATGTTTTGGGGCTTTTTTCACTGTAAGAGAGATACAATTATGGAACTCACTGCTGAAGGAGGTAGTTAATGCCAGTACCATAGATAGTTAAAAATGTCTCAGATAAATGTCTGGATAGAAACAGAATTTCAGGGATTTGATTTCTTTTGTTAGATGGGTCACCTTTATAATTGTATTAATTTAAGCTCAACTAGAGCTCATTTACTGTAAATCAAATAGGATCTGTATAGGATGAACTCAATAGACTTCTGTCTTCTTTCAACCTCATCTACTATGTAATGTAATAGAAGATTTTTCAGCAAATTTTCATCAGTATCTTGTTTAAAAGATTTCTTAGGTAAGTTTACCAATGTATTATCCATAAAACTCTACAAAATGTTACTGTATCCATGCAAAGTTGTAAAAATATATAAAACTGTTGACATTTTCCACTCATGTTATTCTAGAGCAGATGAGTTGAATGGGATGTTTTCTCTCTCTGCTCATGTATCTTCCTACTAATTGATAAATGTTACTGTCAATTTGCCATTTTATGTGTCTTGTGAATGCTTTATTGTATTTATTTAACACCTCAGTAAGTTGATGAGTAACTTGCCTCTTTTGATAGCTTTATTTTTAAAAACACCCTCAGGTACATTGTATGAGCATGTGACATTTTTATAGACTATATTTAGCTATTGTCTTAATAAAGAAAATCTCTATTCCTGAGGCTTCTTTTGCTCTCTGAATAATGAGGCAAGAAATAGGCAGGAAGAATCACAAGAATCTACAGCTCAGTCTATGTCTTTCCTTTGCTTCTCATTTTGGGTTAGATTACAAGTGGAGTGCTAATTTAATGTGCACCTGAAAGTATGTGTGTGTCTATATGTATGTGTATATATATGTATGTGTATATATATGTATGTGTATATATATGTATGTGTATATATATATGTATGTGTATATATATATATGTATGTGTATATATATATGTATGTGTATATATATATGTATGTGTATATATATATATATGTATGTGTATATATATATATATGTATGTGTATATATATGTATGTGTGTATATATATATGTATATGTATGTATGCATGTGTGTGTGTATATATATATATATATATATATATATATATATATATATATATAATGTAATGTGTGTGCATGAAGTTTCCTAGATTTACTTGTATGGTTAAATATCCTCTTAGTATAGATAGTATAGAAATTATACTAATTTCTCATTTGCGCATTATATGGAGATATTATATTTGCCATAAGTTGGGTATGGCCCTTGAAGGATGAGAAAGAACTCTAACCTGTAGTATTTCTTGTCAGTATAACAAGTAATCCTGACTAATATAACATGCTGACACGCCCCCTTGAGTCTTGGTGATAAGCAATATATGTTGTTTGAACAACCATAACTATTAATATATGCTCAATATAATCAATTCTTTTTTGCTTTAATAATCAGTACTATACATGCTACATAGATTGCATTGATTACTTGTACTAGAGGTGCTGTAGCAAGGGCACGCCCCCTTGAGTGTTTCCAGACAGGTTGGTTGTTACATTCTGTAAACAATACACTGACATCCGTGCAATCTGCTGTACTTTTTGACTACATAACACTTCTGAAGTAATGGTATATACACCTACGATAACAGTGAGAGGTCATTTTTGAGTTTCTATTTTTTTGGTGCTGCAATATACGTTTTTCTTTTCATCCACAGGTATCTATATCTGTTACATACTAGTTACAACCCTGATGACATGCTTTCTTAAAGGCACTTAATTAGATATGTGCTGATGTAACTATTTGCACATGAGTTTTACCTACCTTGTTTGTTTTTTGCTTATACTGTTTCTTTGACATAGGGCTCATGTACTAACTGGTGGGCGGACAGCTTCTCAACTCTGTTGATCTGCTTGCCCGTATGTATCATTACACACTCATTGGAGTGTGTATTGCCCGCCCCTTCATTCGCGCAACTGAATAGACTGTCAATCCCTGAGAGCGAGCGAGTGAGCTCTCTCGGATTTTCCCTTGCCACCTCAGAGGGGGCATAGGGTGTAAGAAGCAGCAGTCTAATGACCACTGTTTCTTACATTGCGGGAAGCAGACTCACATATGTGAACCTGCCCCGCAAGGGCTCCGGAGCAGCTTTTGCTGCTTCGTACATGGTGCCCATAATGTGTGATTTTTCTATGCATAATGATAGAGCTGTCTGCAACACATGATTAATATTGAGGCATGATACTTTTGCACTTAATAAACTTTACTGCTTTTTTTTTTTGCAATGTAATTGTGTGTACCTTTGAGGCCAGATTATTCACCTTTTTATTTTGACACACTATATATTAAAGCACTGGTTTTCAAACCTGTCCTCAGGTCTCCCTAACAGGCCACATTTTGAGGATATCTGAACTGGAGCACAGGTGAAATAATTAGCTGATTAGTAAACATGGGTATTTTACCTGCTTTCATCTAAGGTAATCCTGAAAACCTGGACCGTTAAGGGGGGCCTGAGGACGGGTGTGAAAACCAGTGTATTAAAGGGATACTAAACCCAATTTAGTTTATTTTAAAATTCGGATAGAGCATTCCAATTTAAACAACTTTCTTTTCTTTCATGTAATTGCCAAGAGTCCATGAGCTAGTAACGTATGGAATATACAATCCTACCAGGAGGGGCAAAGTTTCCCAAACCTCAAAATGCCTATAAATACACCCCTCATCACACCCACAATTCAGTTTTACAAACTTTGACTCCTATGGAGGTGGTGAAGTAAGTTTGTGCTAAGATTTCTACGTTGATATACGCTTCTCAGCATTTTGAAGCCCGTTTCCTCTCAGAGTACAGTGAATGTCAGAGGGATGTGAAGTGAGTATCACCTATTGAATGTAGTGGTTTTCCTCGCAGGAGATCTATTTCATAGGTTCTCTGTTATCGGTTGTAGAGGTTCATCTCCTACCTTCCTTATTCAGATGGACAATATACTTTTTTTTTTTTTTTTTTTTTATACCATTACCTCTACTGATAACTGTTTCAGTACTGGTTTGGCTATCTGCTATATGTGGGTGGGTGTCTTTCAGTAAGTATGTTTTTCATTACTTAAGACACTCTCAGCTATGGTTTGGCACTTTATGTATTAATATAATGTTCTAAATATATGTATTGTACTTATATTTGCCATGAGTCAGGTTTATGTATATTTCCTTTTGCAGACTGTATAGTTTCATATTTGGGAAAAAACATATTTAGGAAAACATTTTTTCTTACCTGGGGCTTAGTCTTTTTTTTTCAAATTGACTGCTTTTTCACAAAATTTTCACGGGCAAAATTAGGCTTGTGAGGCGCAAAATGCTGATGTTTATTGTGTCATTCTTGGAGCGAGAATTTTTTTGCCGCAAAGGTACGTCCAGTGACGCAAGTTAGTCATTTTCGGCATCTTAGTTGATGCTGAGTTCCTTGTACAAGGTGCGTCTGTAATGACGCGAGTGTGTCATTTCCGAATGTTGTTAGCGACAAAAAATTTCAGTTTGTGTTGTGCGTCATACTTGGTGCTAAATAATTTCATTATTTAAAACCCCATTCCTATATGCCTCTTGCCTTTTTCTATGTCAGAGGGCTTTGCTGTTTGCATTATTTTCCCATTCCTGAAACTGCCTTAAAAGGAAATTTATAATTTTGCTTTATATGTTGTTTTTTAACTTACATTTGCAATATGTCTCAATCTGATCCTGTCTCAGAAATCACTGTTGGAACCCTGCTGCCTGATAAGAGTTCTACCAAAGTTAAGTGTATCTGTTGTAAATTTGTGGAGATTATATCTCCAGCTGTGGTATGTAATTAGTTGTCATGATAAGCTTTTACATGCAGAGAATGTATCCATCAATAATAGTACAATGCCTGTTGTTCCTTCAACATCTAATGTACATGATATCCCTGTGAATATAAAAGATTTTATTGCCTCAGATATTGACACTGACAAAATCTACTTATTTATTTAAAATGGAGTATATTCGTTCCTTATTAAAAGAGGTGTTGATTACATTGGATATTGAGGAAACTATTCCTCTTGATGTTAAAACTAGTAAAGATTTAAACTTTATTTATAAACCTCCTGTGGTTACTCCAGAGGTTTTTCCAGTTCCTGATGCTATATCTGATATGATTTCTAAGGAATGGAATAGGCCTGGTACTTCTTTTATCCCTTCTTCAAGGTTGAAAAAATTGAATCCCTTGCCAGCAGTTAGTTTGGAGTTTTGGGAAAAGATCCCCAGAATTGATGGGGCTATTTCTACTCTTGCCAAACATACCACTATTTCTATGAAATATAGTACTTCCTTTAAAGACCCCTAAGATAGGAAACTTGAATCTTATCTAAGGAAAGCTTATTTATATTCTGGCTATCTTCTCAGGCCTGCCATTTCTATGGCTGATGTTGCAGCTGCATCAACGTTTTGTTTGGAAAGTTTAGCGCAACAGGAAACCGATCCTGATTTGTCTAGCATTGTTCGCTTGCTTCAACATGCTAATCATTTTATCTGTGATGCCATTTTTGATATAATCAAAATTGATTTTAAATCTATGTCTTTAGCTATTTTAACTAGAAGAGCTTTCTGGCTTAAATATTGGAATGCTGACATGGTATCTAAATCTAGATCACTACCTCTTTCTTTCCAAGGTAGTAATTTATTTGGTTCTCAGTTGGATTAAATTATTTCAACTGTCACTGGGGGGGAGGGAGCTTTTTTGCCTCAGGATAAAGGACCTAAGGGTAAATTTAAAGCTTATAAGTGTTTTCGTTCCTTGCGACAAAATAAAGAACAGAAACCCAATCCTTCCCCCAAAGAATCTGGTTCCAATTGGAAACCTTCAAATTGGAATAAATCCAAGCTGTTTAAGAAACCAAAGCCAGCCCCCAAGTCTGCATGAAGGTGCGGCCCTCAATCCAGCTCAGATGGCAGGGGGCAGATTAAGATTCTTTCAAAGCATTTGGGCAGATTCTGTCCAAAATCAATGGATTCAGAGTATTGTCTCTCAAGGGTACCGAATAGGATTCATATTAAGACCTCCTGTGAGAAGATTTTTTTTTTTTCTCACGCATCCCAGAAAATCCAGTAAAGGCTCAGGCTTTTCTGAAGTGTGTTTCAGACCTGGAGCTTTCAGGGGTAATCATACCAGTTCCGTTTCAGGAACAGGGTCTGGGGTTTTATTCAAATCTATTCATTGTCCCAAAAGAAAGAAAATTCATTCAGGCCAGTTCTGGATCTGAAAATTTTGAATCATTTTGTAAGAGTGCCAACTTTCAAAATGGTGACTATAAGGACTATTCTGCCTTTTGTTCAGCAAGGTCATTATATGTCCACGATAGACTTACAGGATTCATATCTTCATATTCTGATTCATCCAGACCACTATCAGTTTCTGAGATTCTCTTTTCTAGACAAGCATTACCAATTTGTCACTCTTCCATTTGGCCTATCGACAGCTCCAATAATTTTTTCAAAGGTTCTTGGTGCCATACTCTCTGTAATCAGAGAACGGAGTATTGCGGTGTTTCCTTATTTGGACGATATCTTGATACTAGCTCAGTCTTTACATTCTGCAGAATCTGACACGAATCAACTAGTGTTGTTTCTTCAAAGACATGGTTGGAGGATCAATTTACCAAAAGGTTTCTTGATTCCTCAGACAAGGGTCACCTTTTTAGGTTTCCAGATAGATTCATTGTCCATGACTCTGTCTCTAACAGACAAGAGACGACTAAAATTGGGTTCAGCTTGTCGGAACCTTCAGCCTCAATCATTCCCTTCAGTAGCTATGTGCATGGAAGTTTTAGGTCTCATGACTGCAGCATTGGACGCAATCCCCTTTGCTCGTTTTCATATGAGACCTCTTCAGCTTTGTATGCTGAATCAATGGTGCAGGGATTATACAAAGATATCACAATTAATATCCTTAAAGCCCAATGTTCAACTCTCTCTGTCTTGGTAGTTAGATCACCATTGTATAGTTCAAGGGAGCCTCTTTTGTTCGTCCAACCTGGACTGTGATCACAACAGATGCAAGTCTTTCAGGTTGGGGAGCTGTCTGGGGATCTCTGACAGCACAAGGGGTTTGGAAATCTCAAGAGGCGAGGTTACCAATCCATATTTTAGAACTCTGTGCTATTTTCAGGGCTCTTCAGGTGTGGCCTCTGTTGAAGAGAGAACCATTCAGACAGACAATAACACAACTGTGGCATATGTCAATCATCAAGGTGGGACTCGCAGTCCCCAAGCTATGAAATAAGTATCTTGGATACTGATACTTTCTTGGGCGGAATCCAGCACCTGTCTAATTTCTGCAGTTCATATCCCAAGTGTAGACAATTGGGAAGCAAATTATCTCAGCCATCAGACTTTACATCCTGGGGAGTGGTCACTCCATCCAAATGTGTGTTCTCAAATTGTTCAGATATGGGGTCTTCCAGAAATAGATCTGATGGCTTCCCATCTAAATAATAAACTTCCAGGGATCCTCAGACGGAGGCAGTGGATGCGTTAGCAGTTCCTTGGTGTTACCAACCTGCTTATATCTTCCCGCCTCTAGTTCTTCTTGCAAGAGTGATCTTCAAGATCATCATGGAACAATTGTTTGTGTTGCTCTTAGTTCCAGCATGGTCTCACAGGTTTTGGTATGCGGATCTTGTTCAGATGTCCAGTTGCCAACCTTGGCCACTTCCTTTAAGACTAGACCTTCTGTCTAGTATTTGAAGGTATGGAAATTGAACGCCTAGTGCTTAGTCATAGAGGTTTCTTGGACTCAGTGATTAAAACTATGTTACAGGCTCGTAAATCTGTTTCTAGGAAGCTTTATTATCAAGTTTGGAAAACTTATATTTCATGGTGTTCTCATAAATTGCCCTGGCATTCCTTTAGAATTCCTAGAATTTTACAGTTTCTTCAGGATGGTTTGGATAAAGGTGTGTCTGCAAGTTCCTTGATGGGACAAATCTCTGCTCTTTCTGTTTTATTTCACAGAAAGATTACTAAGCTTCCTGATATACACTGTTTTGTGCAGGCTTTGGTCCGTATCAAGCCGGTCATTAGATCAATTGCTCCTGCTTGGAGTCTTAATTTGGTTTTGAAGGCTTTACAGGCTTCTCCATTTGAGTCTATGCATTCTTTTTACATTAAACTACTTTCTTGGAAAGTGTTGTTCCTTTTGGCCATCTCTTCTGCTAGAAGAGTTTTTGAATTATCTGCTTTTTCTTGTGAATCTCCTTTTTTGATTTTCCATCAGGATAAGGCAGTTTTGCGGATTTCATTTAAATTTCTACCTAAGGTTGTGAATTCTAACAACATTAATAGAGAAATTGTTGTTCCTTCTTTGTGTCCTAATCCTTAGAATTCTTTGGAGAGATCCTTACATTCTTTAGATGTTGTGAGAGCTTTGAAATATTATGTTGAAGCTACTAAAGATTTCAGGAAGACTTCTAATCTATTTGTTGTCTTTTCTGGTCCTAGGAAAGGTCAGAAAGCTTCTGCCATTTCCCTGGCATCCTGGTAAAAGCTTTTGATTCATCAGGCTTATTTAGAGTCGGGTCAGGCCCCGCCTCAGAGAATTACAGCTCATTCTACTAGATCAGACTCCACTTTGTGGGCTTTTAAGAATGAAGCTTCAGTTGATCAGATTCGCAAAGCAGCAACTTGGTCTTCTTTGCATACATTTACCAAATTCTACCGTTTTTATTTATTTGCTTCCTCGGAAGCAGTTTTAGGTAGAAAAGTTCTTCAGGCAACTGTTTCAGTTTGATTCCTCTCTTATTTTTAAGTTTTTTCTTTTCATTTATGAGAATTAGATATGTGCAATTCGATTCGGAAATTCAGCAAATTCGGAGATTCGGATCGAACCGAATTTCCGAATTAAAATACTGCTGAATTTACCCAATAAATCCGAATTAGTTCGGATTTATTCGGTAAATTCGGATGGCCATGGATTACACTAGTATTGTACAGTATATTAGGTTATATCACTCTGCTATGGGTTACACCTAATATACAGTACATAATACTACAAATAAAAGGGAGGTACTAATGGCACTGCTCAAATTTACAACTTAGGGTAGCCTATTGATCTCTGGATCTGGTAATATGCTATATATATATCAGTCCAGATTTATTTTATTACAAAAATGGCTGAGGTGCTGTGTACTTGTTGTGTGAGACGAGAATTATCAATCCTAGGATTTATGGATTGTACACCTATATAGCACTCATTCCCTAATTTATAGTGGCAAAAATTGGACAAGATCTATGTCTCCTGGGAGGAGAGTGTGCGTGGGGATGTTTTTAAAATATAACCTTTATTGGTAATTTTAAAATACAAGGCAACAAACACAATTGACATACATACTTTATTAAAAACACAGGCTTGGGTCTTTGAAAGTTTTATCCGTTATTCACGGAATACATTGAGTTGTTATGGTGTATATTAGAAATGACTTAAGTTTCAAGTCAGGGTAATCTCAGTAATTGTATAATATTTTGATATACTTAGAGCTTACATTTAGTGGAGCTGCTTTGTTATGATATTTGCTCTAATATTATATATGTGGTCTGTGACTCACCGTTCAATTCAAATTATAATATTAGAGGTATTAAGGTAAATATCCCATAGTATCACCAAAGTTTGTTATTAATGCATATAGTATTACATTTAATATGTATCTTAGTGAGACAATATCTGATTTCCTTGTAGTTGTATTCCTTGTGCTATATATAGGTACATATATCTTGGTATAATATTGTTGGAAATATATGCAGAGTGCTGTTTTGGATAACCTCCTAGCTAAATAAAGACAGAAAGTGCTGTCTATATGGAGTATAGTAACACTGGTCAGTGAGTTAACACATTAACCCCTGTAGGGTCTTTTAATCGTATATTTATCAATACTTATGTATACAGGAGCATTATGCTTGTACCACTACAAGAAGATTGGTTATGTTGCTATAAGCAACTACAAGGAAATCCGATATTGTCTCACTAAGATACATATTAAATGTAATACTATATGCATTAATAACAAACTGTGGTGATACTATGGGATATTTACGTTAATACCTCTAATATTATAATTTGAATTGAACGGTGAGTCACAGACCACATATATAATATTAGAGCAAATATCATAACAAAGCAGCTCCACTAAATGTAAGCTCTAAGTATATCAAAATATTATACAATTACTGAGATTACCCTGACTTGAAACTTAAGTCATTTCTAATATACACCATAACCACTCAATGTATTCCGTGAATAACGGATAAAACTTTCAAAGACCCAAGCCTGTGTTTTTAATAAAGTATGCATGTCAATTGTGTTTGTTGCCTTGTATTTTAAAATTACCAATAAAGGTTATATTTTAAAAACATCCCCACGCACACTCTCCTCCCAGGAGACATAGATCTTGTCCAATTTTTGCCACTATCAATTAGGGAATGAGTGCTATATAGGTGTACAATCCATCAATCCTAGGATTGATAATTCTCGTAGTACATAATACTAGTCTAATCCCACCTAACACTTACCGAATAATTCCGAATTTCCGAACCGAATCCAGCCGAATTTCTTCAAATAAGAAACGAATCCGAACCGAATCGATTCAAAATTTTCCGAATTCGAATCGATCCGAACCGAAATTCGAAAAATTCCGAATCGATCCCAACCGATTTTTTTCGCCATGTACATATCTAATGAGAATCAACTTATATTTTTGGTTGTGGATTTATTTTTTCAGCGGAAAATAGCTGTTATTATTTTTATACCTCTCTTTCTAGTGACTCTTCTGTGGAGTTCCACATCTTGGGTATTACTATCCCATACGTCACTAGCTGATGGACTCTTGCCAATTACATGAAAGAAAACATAATTTATGTATTACCTGATAAATTCATTTCTTTCATATTGGCAAGAGTCCATGAGACCCACCCTTTTTATGGTGGTTATGATTTTTTTTGTATAAAGCACAATAATTTCCAAATTCCTTTTTTTGATGCTTTTTACTCCTTTCTTTATCACCCCACTACTTGACTATTCGTTAAACTGAATTGTGGGTGTTGCTAGGGGTGTATCTATAGGCATTTTGAGGTTTGGGAAACTTTGCCCCTCCTGGTAGGATTGTATATCCCATACGTCACTAGCTCATGGACTCTTGCCAATATGAAAGAAATGA